>NW_025272456.1:0-1363 GCF_018294505.1 Triticum aestivum | reverse complement strand
ACCCCTGTTGACTTGCTGACGTCATGCCAACGTCATGCTGACGCAATATTCAATTACTGGAATTTAGTTTATTTTATAAATAATCAGGAAATTCCAGAAAATAGTTAAAACTTCAATAAATCATAGAAAATTAACCGTAACTCCAAATTAAATAATTTATATATGAAAAATTATCAGAAAAATTCAAGGAATCCATCTGTACCATTTTCATGCATGTTAGAACAACTTATCACTACTGTTTAGGACAAATGAAGTGAATGACATTTAAATAACCACATATGGAGTTTGAATTTGAATCTTGGATTCAAACCAACTTCATTTAATCTGGTTTTAGGTGCATTAGCCCAAAACACATTCATATTGCCATGTCATAGCATGCATCATATTGTGCATTGCATTGATTGTGTTTCTTCTGTGTTGCCGGTGATTGCCCCCTCTCGATAGACGTGATACCGATGATGTGATCGTTGACACTGATGAAGACTCAATGTTATCTTCAGAAGTGCCAGGCAAGCAAAACCCCCTTGTTCATTCCGATACAATCCCACTCTCTCGCTCCTGCTCTCTTTTACTGCATTAGGACAACAACGATTCATCTTTTACTTGCTGCGGTAGCTAAACCCTTTATCCTCTGCATGACCTGTCATTCCACAGTAATTAGATGAAACCCACTAGCATGAGTAGGAGTTGTTTGAGCCCTGATGTGCCTACTCATTCATGCTTGTTTCTCATGCCTGCTACTGCTTAGAGTTGAGTCAGGTCTGATTCATCGGGGATGAATCAGAGGCGTGTGAACATGTCCTACTATGGGTGAACTAAGTGTGTGAACACGATTTGGTAAAGGTAGTGGTGAGAGGCCATGTAGGAGTACATGGTGGGTTGTCTCATTGCAGCCGTCCTTAGGAACTGAGTTCTGTGTTTGTGATCCATGATCAGTTACTACCACACATTGGGCTCCGGGCGCTCCAAGCTCTCTCGACTTATTAATCAACATGATCTCTGTCCAGGAGTTGCAACTAGTTTCTGGTGTTTGTAGGTAGTGTTAGTAGTCTACCAAGTGGCACCCGGTACAGGTGGGCTTGGGACAGACTAGGCACAGTGGCCCGGTGTACCAAGTGGCACCCGGTTGGTGGGCTTGGGAACCCTGCACACATCGTTTGGGGCCGTAAGCGACACCCCGGCCGGATCTCCTTGCGGATGGAACCTGAATAGGCGATAAACCTGGACTAGAGACTTGTTCGGTTAGTCAGGTCGTGGCCGACTCCCTCGCCCGGTTTCCGCTTGAAGGTTGCCGAGGTACATGACGTGTACAGGGCGGTAAGTGGCGAGAGCGTGTGTGAAGAAGTACACCCCTGCAGGGTTA
>NW_025272455.1:0-1363 GCF_018294505.1 Triticum aestivum | reverse complement strand
AGGAAAAATAATAAACTTGTAATACGGTAATTATTTTAAAAAAGTGTTCTCAGAAATGAGCTATTATGCGTGAAGATTCATGGCTTTCAAGCCAAATGATCAATCTTATGGCCACATTCATGGCATAGTTTGTTCAAATGATCTCATATTGTGCACAAGGGTACATCTTGGAATTCCAAACAATGTTGCCTAAGGAAGTTTTCATTTTCTTTGCACGGAAAATTCATTTTTCATTTTCCGAGTGCCCAAAAGGAGGTTTTTTTTGTGAAGGGACTACCAAATAATTGTTGCAAAAATGGACCAAATCAATTTTATAAAATACTAGGCCATATATACTGCACAATTGACAAAATGGTTGGGTGAAAAAAGTTTTGATCCACCTCTGGTGAAAAAGACACATTGTCGTCGATTCAGTTGGAAACGGGTCAAATTTGAACTGCAGCTGCCTCATAGTTTGCTCTTTATTTTTTCCAAAAATCATTTCTAGGTAAATAAGGATCTATTTAATCATAGAAACACCAAAAAATGCAAGATTCAACCACTAGCTAGGAACGGTCAAGCCCGCCGTTTTGACCGCATTTTGATACAGGCATAAAAAATTCAAAACAAATCAAAAAATTGGAAAACCATCGCATTGTGTCATTATATGTGATCAAGTTTATAGGAAAAATAATAAACTTGTAATACGGTAATTATTTAAAAAAAGTGTTCTCAGAAATGAGATATCATGCGTGAAGACTCATGGCTTTCAAGCCAAATGATCAATCTTATGGCCACATTCATGGCATAGTTTGTTCAAATGATCTCATATTGTGCACAAGGGTACATCTTGGAATTCCAAACAATGTTGCCTAAGGAAGTTTTCATTTTCTTTGCACCGAAAATTCATTTTTCATTTTCCGAGTGCCCAAAAGGAGGTTTTTTTGTGAAGGAACTACAAAATAATTGTTGCAAAAATGGACCAAATCAATTTTATAAAATACTAGGCCATATATAATGCACAATTGACAAAATGGTTGGGTGAAAAAAGTTTTGATCCACCTCTGGTGAAAAAGACAAATTGCCGTTGATTTAGTTGGAAACGGGTCAAATTTGAACTGCAGCTGCCTCATAGTTTGCTCTTTATTTTTTCCAAAAATCATTTCTAGGTAAATAAGTATCTATTTAATCATAGAAACACCAAAAAAATTCCAAGATTCAACCACTAGCTAGGAACGGTCAAGCCCGCCGTTTTGACCGCATTTTGAAACAGGCATAAAAAATTCAAAAAAAATCAAAAAAAACTGGAAAACCTTCGCATTGTTTCATTATATGTGACCAAGTTTCCAGGAAAAATGATAAACTTGTAATACGGTAATTATTT
>NW_025272454.1:0-1363 GCF_018294505.1 Triticum aestivum | reverse complement strand
CCCCTAAACTTGTCTCACAGTTCATTTTCCAACCCTTAACTTTGTTTTGGTTCAAATTAAACCCTTGAACTATAAAAACCGGTCACAATACCCCCTTCCTTCTCATTTAACCAGTTTGGACGTTTTTTTTTACTCTAGTTGTGTCCTAGGCAGCTTTACCAAGTCATCATATTTCTCTCTCATCTCTGCCATGTCACCATTTCTCTCTTCTCTCACAACTGAAACAAAAATAGTATGTTTCTCTTAAACCCTATGTACATTTTAGATACAATTTCACCAGATTGTCCACTGCATTATTTTTGATTTACTAGAATTGTTTTTTGAATTCTCTATGCAGTTTGATTTTTGAGGTTCTCATCAAACAGTAAACCAATTTTAATTGAATTATACCATATCGGTCGTTTAATTATTCGAGATTTACTGAAAATTATTTTGATTTTCTGTACAGTTTCCTTTTTTTACTTTTAGATTTGAATACTGTCGGGTCCCTTTACTCCAGCACGTCAACTAGAGAGTCCTTCTTCCATACGCATGCATCCTGCAAGTCAGATGAAAGAAAGCAACACACATCCTAAGCAACAAACGAGCAGAAAGATCAGCCTCTAGCGACGAATGAGGAGACGAATGAGGAGACGGGACAGCGCCGCCGGCTGCCGGCGTCGACCGGCGGCTGCTTAGCCTAGCGGCAGAAGGGCATGACGCATGGGGGAGGAGATCGAGGGGACACGTGGCGGCAGCGATGGTGGAGACCTGGATGGTGGTGGCGGTGGCGGCCGAGACCCAGGCTGATCGACGTGCGAACGATACCTCGAGAAACCCTTGTGTGACTAGATGACTAGACAGTTTACCTGGCAAGGAGATGACAAACGCCACCATGTGGCAGAAAAAACCGGAGCTACATCAAGTCAACTTGTGTGAGGGATGCCTTGTGAACAGTTTTCATAGTTTGAGGTTTAAATTTGAACCAAAGAAAAGTTAAGGGTTGTAAAATGAACCATGAGACAAGTTTAGGGGGTTAATATGGACTTCTCTCTTTGCTAAATTAACGTAATAGGGCTGGCACAAAGGTCAAAAAAGATTCAGGCGTCGAGTAGCCAAGAGTTCTTCCTTGTGGATATCAGTGGAGTTATTCTTCCACAACTTAGATTTCAGGTGGTGGCGGCGTTATTATCCCCATGGTCTCAGGACGTCCACCAGTATGACTGGCACAGTTAGTGAACCGATAATGTATCCACGTGGCTGGAAGGACAAAAATGTGAGTGTGTCCTATGATACAACTTCATTGCACACACTCGGCTACCCGAAAATCCTTTCCTCATGCGTGGTCACCTTCTCCAGATCTTAATGCACGCTACTGCCTGGA
>NW_025272453.1:0-1363 GCF_018294505.1 Triticum aestivum | reverse complement strand
TACTACCACACATTGGGTTCCGGTAACTCGACCCCTCTCGACTTATTAATCAACATGATCTCTGTCCAGGAGTTGCAACTAGTTTCTGGTGTTTGTAGGTAGTGTTAGTAGTCTACCAAGTGGCACCCGGTACAGGTGGGCTTGGGACAGACTAGGCACAGTGGCACGGTGTACCAAGTGGCACCCGGATGGTGGGCTTGGGAACCCTGCACACATCGTTTGGGGCCATGAGCGACACCCCGGCCGGATCTCCTTGCGGATGGAACCCGAATAGGCGATAAACCTGGACTAGAGACTTGTTCGGTTAGTCAGGTCGTGGCCGACTCCCTCGCCCGGCTTCCGCTTGAAGGTTGCCGAGGTACATGACGTGTACAGGGCGGTAAGTGGCGAGAGCGTGTGTGAAGAAGTACACCCCTGCAGGGTTAACATCATCTATTCGAATAGCCGGATTCCTCGGTTATGGAAACTTGGACCCCTTGTACAGTTCATAGACAAGTGAAAGTGGATACTCTAAAATACGCAAGATAAGCATGAGTGCTATGGATGGCGTTCTCGTAGGGAGACGGGAGTGGATCCATAGTGGTGTATTGATATGGTGAATATGTGGACTCGTGTGCGCCACCTCAAAAGAGTTACTTGCAGTCGTAGTTCAGGATAGCCACCGAGTCAAAGCTGGCTTGCTGCAGTTAAACCCCACCATCCCCTTTGTTGATAATGATGCATATGTAGATAGATCTGATGTAAGTCTTGCTGGGTACATTTGTACTCACGTTTGCCTATTTTATGTTTTGCAGAGAGACTTCAGTCTCACTAGTAGTTCCACTTGGACTTCGGCGTTTAGCTTGTTACCTCAGCTACGATCTTGTGCCCTCGGCAGGATCTGGTAGATAGTCAGGCTTCTCAGCCTTTTTCATTTATAGATGTCTGTACTCAGACATGATAGCTTCCGCTTGTGCTTGATTTGTATGCTCTGAGTGTTGGGTCATGAGACCCCTGTTTGTAATATCTCGCTCCTCGGAGCCTAATAAATACTTGAGTCGTAGAGTCATGTTGTGATGCCATGTTGTATTTGCACATATCGAGCATATTGTGTGTATGTTATTGAAATGCTTGGTATGTGTGGGATCTGGCTATCTAGTTGTTTATCCTTGGTAGCCTCTCTTACCGGGAAATGTCTCCTAGTGTTTCCACTGAGCCATGGTAGCTTGCTACTGCTCCGGAACACTTAGGCTGGCCGGCATGTGTCCTTCTTCGTTCCTGTGTCTGTCCCTTCGGGGAAATGTCACGCGATGAATACCGGAGTCCTGTTAGCCCGCTACAGCCCGGTTCACCGGAGTCCTGCTAGCCCAGTGCTACAGCCTGG
>NW_025272452.1:0-1363 GCF_018294505.1 Triticum aestivum | reverse complement strand
ATAAAATAGTGATTGACAGAATTCTCTAGTCACCATCACCAAGTTAGTAGAACTTCGTGATGAACTATAGTATGCAAGGGATGACCAAAGTAATTCCCGAGCTCTTCGTGATGCTGAAATCGACGAAGGTAGAAATCAAGAAAAACATCAAGTGTTGATGGTTGACGAGACCACTAGTTTCAAGAAAAGGGCAAAGGGAAGAAGGGGAACTTCAAGAAGAACGGCAAGCAAGTTGCTGCTCAAGTGAAGAAGCCTAAGTCTGGTCCTAAGCCTGAGACTAAGTGCTTCTACAGCAAAGGGACTGGTCAATGGAAGCGGAACTACCCCAACTATTTGGTGGATAAGAAGGATGGCAAAGTGAACAAAGGTATATTGGATATACATGTTATTGATATGTACTTTACTAGTGTTTATAGCAACCCCTCGGTATTTGATACTGGTTCAGTTGCTAAGAGTAGTAACTCGAAACGGGAGTTGCAGAATAAACAGAGACTAGTAAAAGGCGAGGTGACGATGTGTGTTGGAAGTAATTCCAAGATTGATATGATCATCATCGCACACTCCCTATACTTTCGGGATTAGTGTTGAAACTAAATAAGTGTTATTTGGTGTTTGCGTTAAGCATGAATATGATTTGATCATATTTTTTGCAATACGGTTATTCATTTAAATTAGAGAATAATTGTTGTTCTGTTTACATGAATAAAACCTTCTATGGTCATACACCCAATAAAATGGTTTGTTGGATCTCGATCGTAGTGATACACATATTCATAATAATGAAGCCAAAAGATGCAAAGTTAATAATGATAGTGCAACTTATTTGTGGCACTGCCGTTTAGGTCATATTGGTGTAAAGCGCATGAAGAAACTCCATACTGATGGGATTTTGGAATCAGTTGATTATGAATCACTTGATGCTTGCGAACCGTGCCTCATGGGCAAGATGACTAAAACGCCGTTCTCCGGAACTATGGAGAGAGCAACAGATTTGTTGGAAATCATACATACAGATGTATGTGGTCCGATGAATATTGAGGCTCGTAGCAGGTATCATTATTTTCTGACCTTCACAGATGATTTGAGCAGATATGGGTATATCTACTTAATGAAACAGAAGTCTGAAACATTTGAAAAGTTCATATAATTTCAGAGTGAAGCGGAAAATCATCGTAACAAGAAAATAAAGTTTCTACGATCTGATCGTGGAGAAGAGTATTTGAGTTACGAGTTTGGCCTTCAGTTAAAACAATGTGAAATAGTTTCACTACTCACGCCACCTGGAACACCACGGTGTAATGGTGTGTCCGAACATCGTAACCGTACTTTATTAGATATGGTGCGATATATGATGTCTCTTACC
>NW_025272451.1:0-1363 GCF_018294505.1 Triticum aestivum | reverse complement strand
TTGTTGAGTTTATTTCAAGTCTTATACAAGAAATATTTGCAATTCAAACATTTATGTGGGAAAATGAAAATTAACTTAGACCTTATTGCCTTATGAATTTAAAAATGTGAGTGAAGTCTGTAAAACATGAAAAATGGCCTGGTTTCAAAATATGATACCCATGGTATGTGTTTAAAATTTGGGAAGGTTTCACAAAAGTTGCGATCTACATTACCTATAAATCAAAGTATCTCTTAAGAATAATCGTAGCTTCGAAAGAGATGTTGTGTGGCTTAAAGGAAACAACAATCGCTTTAACGTTTGATCTTGATTTTATTTCCTACACTAAACATGCACTACTAAATCTTTCTATGTCAAAATTTGGCAATTTTGAGGGTTCATAAGTCATATTTTAATTACAATTATATTGAATAATACCCTCAAATTGGTCAAAAACAATGTTTAAGTTACTGAGTATACTTTTAGTCTTAGACAAGGAAAAAAATACAAACATTTAGGTTGGAAAATTCAAACACTAAGAGGTTATTTGTTTTCTAATGTAAAATAAATGCAAATGAAGTCGGAAGAACATGTAAGTAGGCACGGTGTCATGATATGACATCTAGAGGTTATGGTTAAAATATTAGAAGGTTTAACTAAAAATTTTATGTACATTTTTTTATAATATTAAAGCATTTTCAAAGAAGAATCATAGTTTTGAAAGGAAAAACATGAGGTTTGAAGATGAAACACAGTTACTTCATCGTTTGACCTTGATTTGTTTTTTACATGCAACATATATCATTACATTTTCCATGTCAAAGTTTGGCATGGTTCATTTTCCATTTTAAGAAATTAAATGGATTTCTGATCATTACATTTTCCATGTCAAAGTTTGTCAAAGTTTGGAGGCTCCAGCCTATTAAATCCCTTTAGACTCGCCATTGTCACAAAGTGGTAGATATTCAATTATTTCATTATGCCGCAACAAATGCAAGGTATTGAAGCATCCTTTAAAACAGTATCACATTCAATATAGTGGAGGGAAATAAAATCGAAGCGAGAGCGGCGTTTCGGTGCCCGGGTGCATCTGCACCCGGTCAAAATTTTTTTTATAAAAAATTCAAATAAATTCAAAGAATTCCAAATTTTTTTTGGGTGGTAGACAATTTGATGCGCGAGGTACGCTCCAATTTTCAAAACATTTGGACTTCTGTGCAGCTCTCAGCAAAAAAGACAAATCAGACCAGAACAGTATATGAACAGTACACATTTTTACAGACCTTCGATTTGTCTTTTTTGCTGAGAGCTGCACAGAAGTCCAAATATTTTGAAAATTGGAGCGTACCTCACGCATCAAATTGTCCACCACCCCATTTTTTTT
>NW_025272450.1:0-1363 GCF_018294505.1 Triticum aestivum | reverse complement strand
GACGCAATGACCCAAGCTCAAGAGGGCTTGATCAAGTTCAACAGAGAGAAAGACGCACTGACAATAGCCCTCGGGAATGATGAACACGGAGGACGTGTACGAGGCAAAGGCAAAGTTCCGTGGAAAGTAGGGTTTTCCCAGGACAATGACCCGTACTGTTACAGAAGCCGTAAGAGAAAGACGGACCGGGATGCAGATCTTATGACGAAGTTTGCATCGGAACTCCATGAGTTGAAGCAGACCGTGCATGAACTAGTAAAAGAAAAATCGGCTGCAGGGCCGCATGAAGATCATGAAGCGGATCGCGGAAGCCAGCAGCAGAGAAGCAGCGTGGCTTCCACGGATGCCCCGCCTGGTGCTAGTGCACCGATGATCGAGATTCGTGCACCGGAGCCTCACTACCCCGTGGATGATGTAAAGGAGATGAAAGAATGTGATCTGTATTATCCCGTGGGGAACGTTTCCACGAAGGTAGCTAGCGGCAGTGCTTTACCCTGTACACCTGGAGCACTCCACCACAACAACCCCATTGCATATGGCTATGCTCGTGTCACGGTGGAAGACATAGTCCAAGGGTTTGAGGACCTGGAGATTGACAAACCTACACCCGAAGGGGAGAGCAGACTTGGAGATGTCAAGCGCCAGTTCATTCTATGGAAAAAGAAGTACATAGTGTTTCCAGGCGAGGCGCCAAGGCTAGCAAGTCCACCCCCCTCCGATGGTGGTGGTGGTGGTGGTGGTGGCGGTGGTGGCGGTGGTGGTGGTCGTGGTGGTTCACCTACACCTCCTTCACGCCATTCGACGCCGTCCCCCGATCCACAACCTCCGGCGGGTACGACGCCCCCCAATCCTCCTCCGGCGGGTACGACGCCCCCCCAATCCACCTCCGGCGAAGAAGCAGAAGCAGACGGACAGCAAGGAAACCCGCTCCTGGACTATTAACCCGGACCCTTATGTACCTAAGACCACAAGGGTACCGGAGCCATCACTGAAGCCTCTCCTCCCAAGGCCTGGGGAACTTAGTGAAGCTGAAACCAAATTGGCCGCGTCTGCTGATTATGAGAAATGGAAGGCGGATATGAAGGCGATAAAAGAGCCTGAGCCCAAGCAAGTATTCACTGAGAAGCAAAAGAAGTGGGCTAAGGATTTTTTGACGACACCGTCCCAAGCCGAGCTGAATATGCCTGACGACTATGGACATGAACTTCGTAGGCAAGCAAAAATATTGAAGGAGGAGAAAGAAGAAAGTAAAAAAAGCGGGAAACAAGTTGACCAGCTCGGGATGCAGAAGAAACAATCGATCCCCCCGCTCATAGTGAAAGCCGGTCCGGAAGAGGACCCCGAGATCATAGCAGCTGCGGCA
>NW_025272449.1:0-1363 GCF_018294505.1 Triticum aestivum | reverse complement strand
CAAACCCCCTGCAACGTCGATTCCGACCGCACCCGAACTCCGGCAGCCGCAGCCGAGCTCGCCGCCGTCGACTCCGGCCACCCCAGGCCCAGCCACGGCCACCGTCCGACGCGCCGTCGAGCTAGCTATCCAACGCACCTAGCCGCACGCCGTTTGGAGCACCACAGAGGAAACCCGAGGCCCCTGCACGCCGCGGACCTCGCCGGCGACTAACCGCCGGCGGGTTTGACCTGTCCGACCTGAGGTTTGACCCCCCCAGGGTCACTGACGCGTGGGCCCTGTCGGACAGGTGGTTAGTTAGTACTAATTACCGTTAGTCAACCCCCCCTGACACTGACTAGTGGGCCCCAGCGCCACTAATTAGTAATTAGGATTAAATTAACCCTGTTTAACCCCCCCTGTCACTGACGTGTGGGCCCCACACGTCAGGTTTGACTTCAGCCAGCCGCAGTTGACCACTGACGTCATGCTGACGTCATGCTGGCGCAATAATTATAATTTCTGGATTTAATTTAAATCAGGAAATTCCAGAATATTATTTAAACTTCAAAAATTTATAACTTTTATTCTGTAACTCCAAATTGGACAAATTATATATGAAAAATGATCAGAAAAATCCAATCTATCCATCTGTACTATTTTCATGCATGATCAAACAAGTTAAATTGATGTTTTAAGCAGAACAAGGAAAAGCACTTTAAAAGGCCATGTTTGGAGTTTGAAATTTGAATCTTTGATTCAAATTTGTTCAAACCCTTCTGGTTTTAGTTGCATTAGCCCAACACACTCATATTGCCATGTTTTATGCATGCATCATATTGTTGCACATTGTTTGGTGATGCTTGTGTATCGATGTCCTTTGCGACAGGTTCTGCATCCGAGGAGTACCGTGATTACCCTAACGAAGAACCATATCAGTGCATCGAACCATCAGGCAAGCAACCAACCATTTGATCATATCGATACAATCCCATGTTCTCGCTCCTGCTCTCTTTTACTGCATTAAGACAACGCGATTCAAATTGCTGTGTGCTACGGTAGTTGAACCCATTTCCTCTGCATGACCTGTCATTGCCACAGTAACTAGATGAAACCCACTAGCATGTGTAGGAGTTGATTGAGCCCTATGTATGTGTTGTTCCTACCTTGCTATGCCTGCTATGCTTAGAGTCGTGTCAGGTCTGGTTCATCTGGGTGATGGGCTAGAGTGAAATGATTATGTCGGTAATGAGAGTGGTGTGGTGAACACGATTTGGTAAAGGTATCGATGAGAGGCCATGTAGGAGTACATGGTGGGTTGTTTCATTGAAGCCGACCTTAAGCACTGAGATCTGTATGTGTGATTTAAGATACAGCTACTACC
>NW_025272448.1:0-1363 GCF_018294505.1 Triticum aestivum | reverse complement strand
TGAATGGAAGAAGGGGGTGGGATGTGGAAGAGGAGACGAGCAAAGTTGCAGCCGCAAGAAGGAGGAGAAGAAGAGGGAGGATATGTCGCGGTTTTAATGGCAATGGGTGAGGGGAAGGACGATGGTGGCGGCGGTTCTGCATTGGATGTAGGGCTGGAATTCGAGCCGAGTCGCCAGCTCGGCTCGACTCACTAGAGCTCGTTTCGTTAACGAGTTAGCTCGACTCGACTCGTTATTATAATGAGCTCAAATTCAAGATTGGCTCGACTCGTATAACTCACGAGCTGGCTCATTTAGCTTGTTAAGCTCGTTAAAGAGAGGATCATAAAACCTTCATATATTATAAAAATGATTATGTATATATTAAACATATATATCACTAAACAATAATAGTTTCCTTGTAACGCATGAGTCTCCTAGGCGATTGGGCCTTCAACGGCTAGGCCTTGTGTTGTGCGCCTGAGACATAGAGTGTTGAGTGGCTGATTTTTTTTGTATTGGGAGTGGCTGATCTTTTGTATCAAGCCTAACGAGTTACACGAGTACTCGTGAGATTGGCTCGTTCAACTTGGTCTATAAACGATCTTAAACTAAAGCTCGACTCGACTCGTTATTCTTCGAGTTCGAGTCGATTCGAGCCGAGTCACGAGCTACTCATTTAGCTCGCGAGCTTCGAGCTTTTTTTCCAGCCCTAATTGGATGAGAGGGGCGGCGCGTGATTGTTTTCTTCCTATGACTTTTTTTCGAGACAATTTTTTCCTATGACTAAAATGCCAGAGATTAAAACGGTTCCAAAAAAGCCCAACCACTGTAAAACTTTGTATAATAAATATAGATAATTCGGGCCAACCAAATCCCACAACATGAATTAATAGTACACTTACAACTTAAATAGCACCAAGACAAATATAGATAGATATATTTTTTAGCTAAAAAAGATAGATAGATAGATAGATGGCCGCCGCTTCTCCACCAGGCTCCTCCTTGCTCCTCCTCCGTGCACCCTTCACTGCTCCTCCGCGGTGTTGTTGATGGGGTATGGTAGAGTGTGCATGCGCTCGTTGGTGGGGAAGATGTTGTCGTAGTCCGTGAAGATGTTACGGGTGGTGAAAGCTATGAACTCGCAGCCACACCAGACATGCGGCCGAGGAGGTAGAACGCGTCGAAGGGGTTGGTGAAGTGGGTAAGGATAGAAACCACAACCCCATTGTGGATGACCTCCTTGACTTGGTACATCCTTGGAGATCCCCGAGGGAGGTGCCTGTAACCGGCCCCAAGGAAGAAGTTGGTGACCCCCCTTGCATCCGTCCACCTTGACATCACCCACACATGAAGGGTGCTCTCGACGTACACCCTGGCGGGG
>NW_025272447.1:0-1363 GCF_018294505.1 Triticum aestivum | reverse complement strand
CCTAAGCGCGCAGGGGTCTGGGCCCATCGCCCTGAGCACACCTGCACGTTGCGTGGGCGGCCGAAAGCAGACCTAGCCTAGTGGCGTTCCAGTCCAATTCGGCGCGCGCCGCTCCGTCGCTGACGTCTGAAGTGCTTCGGCTGATACCACGACGTCGGGATACCCATAACTACTCCCACGTAGATGGTTAGTGCGTATAGGCTCGTAGCCGACTCAGATCAAATACCAAGATCTCGTTAAGCGTGTTAAGTATCCGCGAACGCCGAACAGGGCCAGGCCCACCTGTCTCCTAGGTGGTCTCAACCTGCCCTGTCGCTCCGCCACAAAGTAACAGTCGAGGGCCGTCGGGAACCCAGGCCCACCTCTACCGGGATGGAGCCACCTGCCCCTTCAGCCCCCATCTCCAAACAGTATCACCAGTAATGTAACAGTGTAAAAATATATAGTATATGCCCGTGATCACCTCCCGAAGTGATCACAGCCCAGTAGTATAGCATGGCAGACGGACAAGAGTGTAGGGTCATTGATGGAACACTAGCATCCTATACTAAGCATTTAGGATTGCGGGTAAGGTATCAATGACTGTAGCAGCAATGACAGGCTATGCATCAGAATAGGATTAATGGAAAGCAGTAACATGCTACACTACTCTAATGCAAGCAGTATAGAGTAGAATAGGCGATATCTGGTGATCAAAGGGGGGGCTTGCCTGGTTGCTCTGGCAAGAGAGAGGGGTCGTCAACTCCGTAGTCGAACTGGGCAGCAGCAGCGTCGGTCTCGTAGTCTACGGGAGAGAAGAGGGGGAAGAAACAATGAATACAATGCAAACAAATGCATATCGATGCATGACATGACAAGTACGATGCTAGGTGCGCCCAATCGCGGTAGTTGGTGATACCGACGAAGGGGGGAAACATCCGGGAAAGTATTCCCGGTGTTTCGCATTTTCGGACAGATGAACCGGAGGGGGAAAGTTGCGTGTTTGGTATGTTAGGGGTGTGTGGCGGACGAACGGACTGCGTATCCGAATTTGTCTCGTCGTTCTGAGCAACTTTCATGTTGAAAATATTTTAATCCGAGTTACGGATTAAAAGATATGATTTTTAAAAGATTTTAACAATTTTGGAATTTAATTATTTATTTAATTAATTCGAAAAAATGTATTTATGACGTCAGCATGATGTCATGCTGACGTCAGCAGTCAGCAGGGTTGACTTGGTCAACCTGACATGTGGGTCCCGTGGGACCCACCTGTCATACTCTATTTAGGTAACTAGGGTTTAGGCTAAACTAATTACTGTTTAATTAGACTAACAGGTTAATTAGATTAATTAAGTAGGATTAATTAACTTAATTAATTTAG
>NW_025272446.1:0-1363 GCF_018294505.1 Triticum aestivum | reverse complement strand
AAACGGCATTCCTTAATGGTTTCCTTAAGGAAGAATTGTATATGATGCAGCCGGAAGGTTTTGTCGATCCTAAGAATGCTGACAAAGTGTGCAAGCTCCAACGCTCGATTTATGGGCTGGTGCAAGCATCTCGGAGTTGGAACATTCGCTTTGATGAGATGATCAAAGCGTTTGGGTTTACACAGACTTATGGAGAAGCCTGCGTTTACAAGAAAGTGAGTGGGAGCTCTGTAGCATTTCTCATATTATATGTAGATGACATACTTTTGATGGGAAATGATATAGAACTCTTGGACAGCATCAAGGCCTACTTGAATAAAAGTTTTTCAATGAAGGACCTTGGAGAAGCTGCTTATATATTAGGCATCAAAATCTATAGAGATAGATCAAGATGCCTCATAGGTCTTTCACAAAGCACATACCTTGATAAGATATTGAAGAAGTTCAATATGGATCAATCCAAGAAGGGGTTCTTGCCTGTGTTGCAAGGTATGAAATTGAGCTCAGCTCAATGTCCGACCACGGCAGAAGATATAGAAGAGATGAGCGTCATCCCCTATGCCTCAGCCATAGGTTCTATTATGTATGCCATGCTGTGTACCAGACCTGATGTAAACCTTGCCGTAAGTTTGGTAGGAAGGTACCAAAGTAATCCAGGCAAGGAACACTGGACAGCGGTCAAGAATATCCTGAAGTACCTGAAAAGGACTAAGGAAATGTTTCTCGTTTATGGAGGTGACGAAGATCTCGTCATAAAGGGTTACGTCGACGCTAGCTTCGACACAGATCTGGATGACTCTAGATCACAAACCGGATACGTGTATATTTTGAATGGTGGGGCAATGAGCTGGTGCAGTTGCAAGCAAACCGTCGTGGCGGGATCTACATGTGAAGCGGAGTACATGGCAGCCTCGGAGGCAGCACATGAAGCAATATGGGTGAAGGAGTTCATCACCGACCTAGGAGTCATACCCAATGCGTCGGGGCCGATCAAGCTCTTCTGTGACAACTCTGGAGCTATTGCACTTGCCAAGGAGCCCAGGTTTCACAAGAAGACAAGGCACATCAAGCGTCGCTTCAACTCCATTCGTGAAAATGTTCAAGATGGAGACATAGAGATTTGTAAAGTACATACGGACCTGAATGTAGCAGATCCGTTGACTAAACCTCTCCCTAGAGCAAAACATGATCAACACCAGAATTCCATGGGTGTTCGATTCATCACAATGTAACTAGATTATTGACTCTAGTGCAAGTGGGAGACTGTTGGAAATATGCCCTAGAGGCAATAATAAAAGCATTATTATTATATTTCCTTGTTCATGATAATTGTCTTTATTCATGCTATAATTGTGTTATCCGG
>NW_025272445.1:0-1363 GCF_018294505.1 Triticum aestivum | reverse complement strand
AAGAAACAAAACCCAAAAATAATGTTCCTATAACTACTAGGATGTGGTGGTAAAACGCTCACAGTAAAGCAAATATCAATGTCTTACACGTTCTTACCATGCAGCAGGCGGTGATCGGCAACCAGCGGTGTCAAGTAACTCCGAATATTGAGTAAAGCGATTGCCAGGGGAGCGTACGTATACACGGTGTAGAAATATGTGGAGCTGGGTTGGCTATATATGGTAGCAAAAGATTAGCAATAATCAATTCAAAGATGCAATGTTGAATAAACGCTCAACGACGGTACTGTGCTGGTCCTAGGCTAGACCGAACTAGAGACGCGAGCCTAGAACACTAATGAGGTCACGTCGTAGCACAACCAGCATCAATGAAGGATACAAAGTAGCTCTGGACAGCAAGATATAAGTGAAGATCAAAACGGCAGTAAAGATAATGATGTGAAACAATAGCCAAGCTGTTTTACTGAAAAGTGCACAAAACAGATTCCAATCCGAATTCAGGTACGAGATTGATTCTAGATAGATCCAATTTTTTTTCTTCTCTCTTTTTTTCTCACGCTTTTTTTTTCTTTTTCTTCTCCCTCTTTTTCTTTTTTTTTCTTTCCTTTTTTCTCTCTTTTTTTTCTTTATCTTCTTTTTCTCCCTCTTTCCAAGACAAACTAGATAAGATGCAGATTCGATCAGGCGAAGATGTGAGTGACCTCAACTATGATTATGACAATAAACAGTGCGTAGCACGTGGTGGAAATTGGTGGATTGGATGGTGGACAGCGGATGGGATAATGATGCAGCGGCTGCGTTACTAATGTGAACAGAACTCGAAACTCTAAAGGAACTAGACACTAAGACCAGCAACTCGACACGGCGATGCAACCGATAATTCAATAATGCAAACAATGAATAGAAAATTGCAAAGGCTCAGACTGGCTTGGATAAAGGATGAACAGATCTAACTTTTTTTGTGGCTTTTTCTTGGACAATAGGTAAGAAAATAAATCTAATCTAAGAAAAACTGGAAATTCTCACCGAGCAACCTGAAAACTGATACCACTTGATAGAGGCGAGGGTGTCTCGATCTTTCGATGAGATGATAACTATCGATTTGGTGGAGACGACTTTGACGATCCGACTACAAACATGCACGACGTTGCGCCTTAGCAATCGCTAAACCAATCTCCTGAGGTTACTGACGATGCCGGAAGCACGGTCAGCCTGACCACGAAGGTCTATTCCTGCAAGCAATCGAAGAACGAGCAAGAATATGATGAAGCAATCTGAATATTGCAAATATATATGAGGTATTGATAATGGTGGGGATCCGTAAGCGGTCTTGGTCTGGTCGTTGGACACAAACGAAGTACAC
>NW_025272444.1:0-1363 GCF_018294505.1 Triticum aestivum | reverse complement strand
ACAAGAAGAAGGAGAAGAAGAAGGAGAAGAAGAAGGTGAAGAAGAAGAAGAAGAAGAAGAAGAAGAAGAAGAAGAAGAAGAAGAAGAAGAAGAAGAAGAAGAAGAAGGAGAAGAAGAAGGAGAAGAAGTGTAACGCCCTCGATGCGGCTATAGCTCCCACGTGTCGAGGCACGACTTAGAGGCATAACCGCATTGAAAGCAATGTCGCAAGTCAGGCAATCATTACAACATCCCATGTAATATATAATAAAAGGGGGAGATAACATAATTGGCTTACACTCGCCACGTCACATCAGAGTACATAAATAACATCCATCAAACAAGCACTCATGGCCCGACTACGGCGCCAAAATAGAAAAGACCCCAACATGCGACAAGGTCCTGAATCGATAACCCCAACTAGGCACCACTACTGATCATCTGGAAAGGACACGTAGTATCGCTGAGAGTCCTCGTCGAACTCCCACCTGAGCTCGTAATCGTCCACTGGAGCAGAATCACCTGGACCTGCATCTGGAGTTGTAGTATCTGTGAGCCACAGGGACTCAGCAATCTCACACCCACGCGATCAAGACTATTTAAGCTCATAGGAATGGACAAGGCAAATATATGTGGAGCTGCAGCAAGCGACTAGCATATGTGGTGGCTAACTTATACGCAAAAGAGAGCGAGAAGAGAAGGCGAAGCACGAGCGAGAAGCTAAAGGAACATCCTGCGCAAGCATAACTCCAACACCGTGTCCACTTCCCGGACTCCGCCAAGAAGGGGCCATCACGGTAACACACACGGTTGTTTCGTTATAATTAAGTTTAATTAAAGTTATCTACAACCGGACATTAACAAATCCCATCTGCCCATAACCGCGGGCACGGCTTTCGAAAGATCAATCCCTGCAGGGGGTCCCAACTTAGCCCATAACAAGCTCTCACGGTCAACGAAGGAATAGACCTCCACCCAAGACACACCGATCAGACTCGGTATCTTGGTACAACAAGATGATTCGACAGGTTAAAACAAGTCCAGCAACACCGCCCGAATGTGCCGACAAATCCCGATAGGAGCTGCACATATCTCTTTCTCAGGGCACACTCAGATGAGCAATCCGTACAACTAAAACCAAACCTTGAGTTTCCCCGAGGTGGCGCTGCACAGGGCTCTAGTTCGGACCAACACTCAGAGGAGCACTGGCCCGTGGGGGGGGGGGCTAAAATAAGATGACCCCCGGGCTCCGGAAACCCAAGGGAAAAGGGGCTAGGTGGCAAATGGTAAAACCAATGTTGGGCATTGCTGGAAAAGCTTTAATCAAGGCGAACTATCAAGGGGTTCCCATTATAGCCCAACCGCGTAAGGGACGCACAATCCG
>NW_025272443.1:0-1363 GCF_018294505.1 Triticum aestivum | reverse complement strand
CTTTTGGGTTAACTAATGCACCTAGTACTTTCATGAGATTAATGAACGAAGTTTTACGTGCTTTCATTGGACGATTTGTGGTAGTTTACTTTGATGACATATTGATTTATAGCAGATCTTTGGAAGAACATTTGGAACATTTACGTGCTGTTTTTATTGCTCTACGTGATGCAAGTTTGTTTGGTAACCTTGGGAAGTGCACCTTTTGCACCGACCGAGTATCTTTTCTTGGCTATGTTGTTACTCCACAGGGAATTGAAGTTGATAAAGCCAAGATTGAAGCTATTGAGAGTTGGCCGCAACCCAAAACGGTCACACAAGTGAGGAGTTTTCTTGGCCTCGCTGGATTCTATAGGCGTTTTGTGAGAGATTTCAGCACCATTGTTGCACCTCTCAATGAGCTTACAAAGAAAGATGTGCCTTTTCTTTGGGGTACCGCACAGGAAGAAGCCTTCTCGGTATTGAAAGATAAGTTGACACATGCTCCTTTACTCCAACTTCCTGATTTTAATAAGACTTTTGAGCTTCAATGTGATGCTAGTGGAATTGGATTAGGCGGTGTGTTATTACAAGATGGCAAACCTGTTGCATACTTTTCTGAAAAATTGAGTGGGCCTAGTCTGAATTATTCTACTTATGATAAAGAATTATATGCTCTTGTTCGGACTTTAGAAACATGGCAACATTATTTATGGCCCAAAGAATTTGTTATACATTCTGATCATGAATCCTTGAAACATATTAAAAGTCTAGCTAAATTGAATCGTAGACATGCTAAATGGGTTGAATTCATTGAGACTTTTCCTTATGTCATTAAACACAAGAAGGGAAAAGAAAATGTTATTGCTGATGCATTGTCTCGCCGCTATACAATGCTTTCACAACTTGACTTCAAAATATTTGGTTTGGAGACCATCAAAGATCAATATGTGCATGATGCTGATTTTAAAGATGTAATGCAGAATTGTAAAGAAGGAAGAATGTGGAACAAGTTCGTCGTTAACGATGGATTTGTGTTTCGTGCTAACAAGCTATGCATTCCAGCTAGCTCCGTTCGTCTTTTGTTGTTGCAGGAGGCGCATGGAGGAGGATTAATGGGACACTTTGGCGTGAAGAAGACGGAGGACGTACTTGCTACACATTTCTTTTGGCCAAAGATGAGACGGGATGTTGAGCGTTTTATTGCTCGGTGCACTACATGTCAAAAAGCTAAGTCACGACTCAATCCTCATGGTTTATATATGCCTTTGCCTGTACCTAGTGTTCCTTGGGAGGATATATCTATGGACTTTGTTTTAGGTTTACCTCGAACAAAGAAGGGGAGGGATAGCATATTTGTTGTCGTGGATAGATTCTCGAAAAT
>NW_025272442.1:0-1364 GCF_018294505.1 Triticum aestivum | reverse complement strand
TGTTCCTTGCCGGGATTACTTTGGTATCTTGCTACCAAACTTACGGCAAGGTTTACATCGGGTCTGGTACACAGCATGGCATACATAATAGATCCTATGGCTGAAGCATAGGGGATGACACTCATCTCTTCTTTATCTTTTGCCGTGGTCGGTGACTGAGCCGAGCTCAGTCTCACACCTTGTAACATAGGCAAGAACCCCTTCTTGGACTGATCCATTTTGAACCTCTTCAAAATCTTATCAAGGTATGTGCTTTGTGAAAGACCTATGAGGCGTCTCGATCTATCTCTATAGATCTTGATGCCTAATATGTAAGCAGCTTCTCCAAGGTCCTTCATTGAAAAACACTTATTCAAGTAGGCCTTAATGCTGTCTAGAAATTCTATATTATTTCCCATCAAGAGTATGTCATCTACATATAATATGAGAAATGCTACAGAGCTCCCACTCACTTTCTTGTAAACGCAGGCTTCTCCATAAGTCTGCATAAACCCAAACGCTTTGATCATCTCATCAAAGCAAATGTTCCAACTCCGAGATGCTTGCACCAGTCCATAAATGGATCGCTGGAGCTTGCATACTTTGTTAGCGTTCCGAGGATCGACAAAACCTTCCGGCTGCATCATATACAGCTCTTCCTTAAGATGCCCGTTAAGGAATGCCGTTTTGACGTCCATCTGCCATATCTCATAATCATAGTATGCGGCAATTGCTAACATGATTCGGACGGACTTCAGCTTCGCTACGGGAGAGAAAGTCTCGTCGTAGTCAATCCCTTGAACTTGTCGATAACCCTTAGCGACAAGTCGAGCCTTATAGATGGTAACATTTCCATCCGCGTCCGTCTTCTTCTTAAAAATCCATTTGTTTTCTATCGCTCGCCGATCATCAGGCAAGTCTGTCAAAGTCCATACTTTGTTTTCATACATGGATTCTATCTCGGATTTCATGGCTTCAAGCCATTTGTTGGAATCCGGGCCCGCCATCGCTTCTTCATAGTTCGAAGGTTCATTGTTGTCTAACAACATGATTTCCAGGACAGGGTTGCCGTACCACTCTGGTGCGGAACGTGTCCTTGTGGACCTACGAAGTTCAGCAGTAACTTGATCCGAAGTACCTTGATCATCATCATTGTTTTCCTCTTCAGTTGGTGTGGGCATCACAGGAACGGTTTCCTGCGCTGCGCCACTTTCCCGTTCAAGAGGTAGTACTTCATCGAGTTCTACTTTCCTCCCACTTACTTCTTTCGAGAGAAACTCTTTTTCCAGAAAGCATCCGTTCTTGGCAACAAAGATCTTGCCTTCGGATCTTAAGTAGAAGGTATACCCGACAGTTTCCTTAGGGTATCCTATGAATACGCATTT
>NW_025272441.1:0-1364 GCF_018294505.1 Triticum aestivum | reverse complement strand
ATATACCTTTGTTCACCTTGCCATCCTTCTTATCCGCCAAATACTTGGGGCAGTTCCGCTTCCAGTGACCAGTCTGCTTGCAGTAGAAGCACTCAGTTTCAGGCTTAGGTCTAGACTTGGGTTTCTTCTCTTGAGCAGCAACTTGCTTGCCGTTCTTTTTGAAGTTCCCCTTTTTCTTCCCTTTGCCCTTTTTCTTGAAACTAGTGGTCTTGTTAACCATCAACACTTGATGCTCCTTCTTGATTTCTACCTCCGCAGCTTTTAGCATTGCGAAGAGCTCGGGAATAGTCTTGTTCATCCCTTGCATATTATAGTTCATCACGAAGCTCTTGTAGCTTGGTGGCAGTGATTGGAGAATTCTGTCAATGACGCAATCATCTGGAAGATTAACTCCCAATTGAATCAAGTGATTATTATACCCAGACATTTTGAGTATATGCTCACTGACAGAACTGTTCTCTTCCATCTTGCAGCTATAGAACTTATTGGAGACTTCATATCTTTCAATCCGGGCATTTGCTTGAAATATTAACTTCAACTCCTGGAACATCTCATATGCTCCATGACGTTCAAAACGTCGTTGAAGTCCCGATTCTAAGCCGTAAAGCATGGCACACTGAACTATCGAGTAGTCATCAGCTTTGCTCTGCCAGACGTTCATAACATCTGGCGTTGCTCCAGCAGCAGGCCTGGCACCTAGCGGTGCTTCCAGGACGTAATTCTTCTGTGCAGCAATGAGGATAATCCTCAAGTTACGGACCCAGTCCATGTAATTGCTACCATCATCTTTCAACTTTGCTTTCTCAAGGAACGCATTAAAATTTAACGGAACAACAGCACGAGCCATCTATCTACAATCAACATAAACAAGCAAGATACTATCAGGGACTAAGTTCATGATAAATTTTAAGTTCAATTAATCATATTATTAAAGAACTCCCACTTAGATAGACATCCCTCTAATCCTCTAAGTGATCACGTGATCCAAATCAACTAAACCATGTCCGATCATCACGTGAGATGGAGTAGTTTCATCGGTGAACATCATTATGTTGATCATATCTACTATATGATTCACGCTCGACCTTTCGGTCTCCGTGTTCCGAGGCCATATCTGCATATGCTAGGCTCGTCAAGTTTAACCTGAGTATTCTGCGTGCGCAACTGTTTTGCACCCGTTGTATTTGAACATAGAGCCTATCACACCCGATCATCACGTGGTGTCTCAGCACGAAGAACTTTTGCAACGGTGCATACTCAGGGAGAACACTTCTTGATAATTTAGTGAGAGATCATCTTATAATGCTACCGTCAATCAAAGCAAGATAAGATGCATAAAAAGATAAACATCACATGCAATCAAT
>NW_025272440.1:0-1364 GCF_018294505.1 Triticum aestivum | reverse complement strand
GCCACATCATCAATTTTCAACCCTTTCTGACTTCATTTGTTATTTTTCATGCATTTACTGATTATTTTGAGCTATAAGACCCTAAAATTGGAAAGCATTTCAAATGAACTCTGAAAGGGTTGAAAGTTGGCATGGTGTCATCATTTCACCCACATAGCATGTGCAAGAAAGTAGAGAGGGTTACGGCAAAAACTGGATCCACTTCGTGTACAAAACGGACAACCTCTTTCGAAGTATCAGGGTTTCATACAGAAACTTGTCTGTTACAAAGGGATTTCATTTTTTGAACTTATTTGAACTCCATTGTTTTTCTGTGCTCAAAATGCACCATTCAAAGCCACACCATCAATTTTCAACCTATTCTGAGTTCATTTGTTATTTTTCATGCATTTACTGGTTATTTTGAGTTATAAGACCCTCAAATTGAAAAGCATTTCAAATGAACTCTGAAAAGGTTGAAAGTTGGCATGGTATCATCATTTGACCCACATATCATGTGAAAGAAAGTAGAGAGGGTTACGGCAAAAACTGGATGCACTTCGTGTACAAAACGGACAATCTCTTTCGAAGTATCAGGGTTTCATACAGAAACTTGTCTGTTACAAATGGATTTCATTTTTTTGAACTTATTTGAACTCCATAGTTTTTCTGTGCTCAAAATGCACCATGCAAAGCAATATCAACAATTTTCAACCTATTCTGACTTCATTTGTTATTTTTCATGCATTTACTGGTCATTTTGAGCTATAAGACCCTCAAATTGAAAATCATTTCAAATGAACTCTGAAATGGTTGAAAGTTGGCATGGTATCATCATTTGACCCACATATCATGTGAAAGAAAGTAGAGAGGATTACGGCAAAAACTGGATGCACTTCATGTACAAAACGGACAATCTCTTTCGAAGTATCAGGGTTTCATACGGAAACTCGTCTGTTACAAAGGGATTTCATTTTTTTGAACTTATTTGAACTCCATAGTTTTTATGTGCTCAAAATGCACCATGCAAAGCCACATCATCAATTTTCAACCCTTTCTGACTTCATTTGTTATTTTTATGCATTTACTGATTATTTTGAGCTATACGACCCTGAAATTGAAAAGCATTTCAAATGAACTGTGAAAAGGTTGAAACTTGGCATGGTATCATCATTTGACCCACATAGCATGTGCAAGAAAGTAGAGAGGTTTACAGCAAAAACTGGATGCACTTCGTGTACAAAACGGAAAATCTCTTTCGAAGTATCAGGGTTTCATACGGAAACTCGTCGGTTACAAAGGGATTTCATTTTTTTGAACTTATTTGAACTCCATAGTTTTTCTGTGCTCAAAATGCACCATTCAAAGCCACATCATCAATTTTC
>NW_025272439.1:0-1364 GCF_018294505.1 Triticum aestivum | reverse complement strand
GAATCGGAGACGAGGTCGCCGGCGGCCGAAGGTTGAAGAAGAGCTCGAAGTCGACGCTGCAGGGCTTCCGGCGGGGCGTGGTTCGGTGAGGGGGTCGAGGACGACGTCGCGGAGCTCGTGGGCACAACCGAGGGGCGAGGGGGTGGCTGTGGCCGTGGTGGTTCTCGTCGGCGGCGGCGGTGATTCTCGGGTGAGAGAGAGAGAGAGAGCAGGGGGAGAGGAGGAGGGCGAGGAAGAGTGAGAGCGGTGCGGGCAGCTGCGTGGCGACGTCCGGGGCATCGAGGGCGAGAGAAGGAAGCAGGAGGTGGCTAGCAGGGGGGGAGGTGGCGCGCGCGCGTGCCGGCGAGCGTCGGGCACACGCCCGTCCTCCTGGCAGAGGAGGAAGGCGACAGAGGAGGGCCAGGTGGGCTGGGCCGGCCTGCTGCTGCTGGGCTGCGCAGGGGAGGGGAGGCCCAGGTAAGTCCTCCTTCCTTTTATTTCTGTTTTCTATTTTTTTTTCTGACATTTGTTTGATTTAATAAATATATTAAATCATTTAATTTTATTATGCCAATTTTTGCAGGAGCTGGATGTATTATCCCAGAGCTCTTTTATGAATGGCATAATTTTTGGGCCATAATTCATATATATAGAAATATATTCCCAATGCAAATATTTATCGAATTAATCCAAATAGCCAAAATAAAATGTCCATGAACTCCTAAAAATATTGTTTTGATTTTTATCTCTGTCCAATATTTTTAGAGGGCATCATGAGCATTTTCTTGGACCCTTTTTGGAGAAATTTTTATTTGGGTCATTTTCAAAAATGATTCTGAGGGTTCCACCAATCCTCATTTCAAATTTAAATGAAATTTAAATATGATGAACAAATGGCTAGCTAGCCTAGGTCATACCAGACTAGGGATGTGACAACTCGCCCCCACTTGAAAGAATCTCGTCCCGAGATTCAGGGGTCGACGGAAAGAAAGCGGGGTACTCCAGTCGAAGACGATCTTCTCGCTCCCAAGTAGCCTCTCTCTCGGAATGATGAGACCACTGAACTTTGAGAAACTTGATGTTCTGACGTCGAGTAACACGCTCTGCTTGATCAAGAATGCGAACCGGGTACTCTCGGTATGTGAGGTTATCTTGGAGATCAAGCGTTTCGTGGTCCACTCCGCGGATAGGATCCGAGAAGCAACGCCTGAGTTGAGAGACGTGGAAGACATCATGAACTCGAGAAAGATGTGGGGGTAGTTCCAATTGGTAGGCAACCTCTCCTCGTTTAGCGAGAATGCGAAAAGGACCAATGTAACGAGGAGCCAACTTGCCCTTGATACCGAAACGATGGGTACCCTTTAAAGGAGTAACCCGAAGGTAAG
>NW_025272438.1:0-1364 GCF_018294505.1 Triticum aestivum | reverse complement strand
TGCGCGATATATATTAATCCCGTTATATTATGTTTGACGTTTGCGATATGTTTAAGCTCGATGCTCATTGCTCGCGCGTCTTGGGGCGGCTTTGTGGCGCGAAGAGCGCGTTCTGAAAGGGGTGGAAAAAACTCGTGTTGCTGCGGTATGGAGGGAGGGGTGGAAACCGTGGAAAACTCGTCTCCGTGATTGAGCGGGAGAGTAAGTAGTATAGGACATTATCCATTGTTAGGGAACGGTTGTAATGGTAGTGAGAATGTAGAATCATCTTTGGAGCGGACCTGGGAGTGGCAAGCATAAGGGACGAAGACGGGGAAACATGTCGGATGCGATCATACCAGCACTAAAGCACCGGATCCCATCAGAACTCCGAAGTTAAGCGTGCTTGGGCGAGAGTAGTACTAGGATGGGTGACCTCTTGGGAAGTCCTCGTGTTGCATTCCTTTTATAATTATTTTTTGTGCCTTGTGACAAACATGTCGCACGTGCGCGATATATATTAATCCCGTTATATTATGTTTGACGTTTGCGATATGTTTAAGCTCGATGCTCATTGCTCGCGCGTCTTGGGGCGGCTTTGTGGCGCGAAGAGCGCGTTCTGAAAGGGGTGGAAAAAACTCGTGTTGCCGCGGTATGGAGGGAGGGGTGGAAACCGTGGAAAACTCGTCTCCGTGATTGAGCGGGAGAGTAAGTAGTATAGGACATTATCCATTGTTAGGGAACGGTTGTAATGGTAGTGAGAATGTAGAATCATCTTTGGAGCGGACCTGGGAGTGGCAAGCATAAGGGACGAAGACGGGGAAACATGTCGGATGCGATCATACCAGCACTAAAGCACCGGATCCCATCAGAACTCCGAAGTTAAGTGTGCTTGGGCGAGAGTAGTACTAGGATGGGTGACCTCTTGGGAAGTCCTCGTGTTGCATTCCTTTTATAATTATTTTTTGCGCCTTGTGACAAACATGTCGCACGTGCGCGATATATATTAATCCCGTTATATTATGTTTGACGTTTGCGATATGTTTAAGCTCGATGCTCATTGCTCGCGCGTCTTGGGGCGGCTTTGTGGCGCGAAGAGCGCGTTCTGAAAGGGGTGGAAAAAACTCGTGTTGCTGCGGTATGGAGGGAGGGGTGGAAACCGTGGAAAACTCGTCTCCGTGATTGAGCGGGAGAGTAAGTAGTATAGGACATTATCCATTGTTAGGGAACGGTTGTAATGGTAGTGAGAATGTAGAATCGTCTTTGGAGCGGACCTGGGAGTGGCAAGCATAAGGGACGAAGACGGGGAAACATGTCGGATGCGATCATACCAGCACTAAAGCACCGGATCCCATCAGAACTCCGAAGTTAAGCGTGCTTGGGCG
>NW_025272437.1:0-1364 GCF_018294505.1 Triticum aestivum | reverse complement strand
CCAGTTCGACTACGGAGTTGACGACCCCTCTCTCTTGCCAGAGCAACCAGGCAAGCCCCCCCCTTGATCACCAGATATCGCCTATTCTTTTCTATACTGCTTGCATTAGAGTAGTGTAGCATGTTACTGCTTTCCGTTAACCCTATTCTGATGCATAGCCTGACATTGTCGCTACATCTGTTGATACCTTACCTGCAATCCTATATGCTTAGTATAGGATGCTAGTTTATCATCATTGGCCCTACATTCTTGTCAGTCTGCCTCGCTATACTATTGGGCCGTGATCACTCGGGAGGTGATCACGGGTATATACTATACATACATACATACTATACAGATGGTGACTAAAGTCGGGTCAGCTCATTGAGTACCCGCAAGTGGTTCTGACGAGGGGGCTGAAAGGACAGGTGGCTCCATCCCGGTAGAGGTGGGCCTGGGTTCCCGACGGCCCTCGACTGTTACTTTGTGGCGGAGCGACAGGGCAGGTTGAGACCACCTAGGAGACAGGTGGGCCTGGCCCTGTTCGGCGTTCGTGGATACTTAACACGCTTAACGAGATCTTGGTATTTGATCTGAGTCTGGCTACGAGCCTATACGCACTAACCATCTACGTGGGAGTAGTTATGGGTATCCCGACGTCGTGGTATCAGCCGAAGCACTTCAGACGTCAGCGACGGAGCGACGCGCGCCGGATTGGAACGTAAGCCTGCTCTTGTATTAAGGGGGCTAGTTCTGCTTTCGGCCGTGTACGCAACGTGCAGGTGTGCTATGGGCGATGGGCCCAGACCCCTGTGCGCTTAGGTTTAGACCGGCGTGCTGGCCTCTCTGTTTTGCCTAGGTGGGGCTGCGACGTGTTGATCTTCCGAGGCCGGGCATGACCCAGGAAAGTGTGTCCGGCCAAATGGGATCGAGCGTGTTGGGTTATGTGGTGCACCCCTGCAGGGAAGTTAATCTATTCGAATAGCCGTGATCTTCGGTAACAGGACGACTTGGAGTTGTACCTTGACCTTATGACAACTAGAACTGGACACTTAATAAAACACACCCTTCCAAGTGCCAGATACAACCGGTGGTCGCTCTACCTCAGGGATATGAGGAGGGGATGGCCGGGTAGGATTATGCTATGAGATGTTACTTGGAGATGCTACTTGGAGGACTTCAATCTACTCTCTTATACTTGATGCAAGACGAAGGTGACCAGAAGCGTAGTCTTCGACAGGATTAGTTATCCCCCTCTTATTCTGGCATTCTGCAGTTCAGTCCACTGATATGGCCCCTTTACACATATACCCATGCATATGTAGTGTAGTTCCTTGCTTGCGAGTACTTTGGATGAGTACTCACGGTTGCTTTCTCCCCCCTTT
>NW_025272436.1:0-1364 GCF_018294505.1 Triticum aestivum | reverse complement strand
TGATTTCCATGCTTGTTGAACCCCAAGGTGCGCTTACGTGTAGGTCATCCACATTGACAGTTTTGGCCGATTCTAGCCCGTTTCGTGGACTATCACTCACTATTTTGAGGTCTCGGAGTGACTTCCACAATCAACGAATCCTTGGGTGCATTTACGTGTCGTTCATCAATACTCGCGGTTTTTGTCGATTCTGACCCGTTTCGTGGACTATTACTCACCGTTTTGGGGTCCCAAAGTGATTTCCATGCTTGTTGAACCCCAAGGTGCGCTTACGTGTAGGTCATCAACATTGACAGTTTTGGCCGATTCTGGCCCGTTCCGTGGACTATTACTCACTGTTTTGGGATCTCGGAGTGACTTCCACGATCAATGAACCCTGGGGTGCTAATACGTGTTGATCATCAACACTAGCAGTTTTGGCCGATTCTGGCCCATTTCGTGGACTAGTACTCACTTTTTTGGGGGCCCGGAGTGATTTCCACGATTTACGAACCATGGGGTGCGTTTACGTGTCGGTCATCAACACTCGCGGTTTTGTCGATTCTGACCCGTTTCATGGACTATTACTCACCGTTTTGGGGTCCCGAAGTGATTTCCATGCTTGTTGAAAAACAAGGTGCGCTTAAGTGTTGGTCATCGACACTGACAGTTTTGCCCGATTCTGGCCCGTTTCGTGGACTATTACTAACTGTTTTGGGGTCCCGGAGTGACTTCCACGATTAACGAACCCCGGGGTGCATTTACGTGTCGGTGATCAACACTCGCGGTTTTTGTCGATTCTGACCCGTTTCGTGGTCTATTACTCATCGTTTTGGGGTCCCGAAGTGATTTCCATGCTTGTTGAACAACAAGGTGCACTTACGTGTAGGTCATCAACATTGACAGTTTTGGCCGATTCTGGCCCGTTTCGTGGACTAGCACCACTATTTGGGGGTCTCGCAGTGACTTCCACGATTAACGAACCCTGGGGTGCGTTTACGTGTCGGTCATCAACACTGACAGTTTTGGACGATTCTGGCCCGTTTCGTGGACTATTACTCACTGTTTTGGGGTCCCGGAGTGACTTCCCCGATTAACAAACCCCGGGGTGCATTTACGTGTCGGTCATCAACACTCGCGATTTTTATCGATTCTGACCCGTTTCGTGGACTATTACTTAATATTTTGGGGTCCCGAAGTGATTTTCCTGCTTGTTGAACCCCAAGGTGCGCTTACGTGTCGGTCATCAACACTGATAGTTTCGGCCGATTCTGGCCCGTTTCATGGACTGTTACTAACTGTTTTGGGGTCCGGGAGTGATTTCCATGATAAACAAACCCTGGGGTGCGTTTACGTGTCGGTCATCAAGACTCGCAGTTTTTGTC
>NW_025272435.1:0-1364 GCF_018294505.1 Triticum aestivum | reverse complement strand
TTGATAAGATTTTGAAGAGGTTCAAAATGGATCAGTCCAAGAAGGGGTTCTTGCCTATGTTACAAGGTGTGAGATTGAGCTCGGCTCAGTCACCGACCACGGCAAAAGATAAAGAAGAGATGAGTGTCATCCCCTATGCTTCAGCCATAGGATCTATTATGTATGCCATGCTGTGTACCAGACCCGATGTAAACCTTGCCGTAAGTTTGGTAGCAAGATACCAAAGTAATCCCGGCAAGGAACACTGGACAGCGGTCAAGAATATCCTGAAGTACCTGAAAAGGACGAAGGACATGTTTCTCGTTTATGGGAGAGACGAAGAGCTCGTCGTAAAGGGTTACGTCGACGCTAGCTTCGACTCAGATCTGGATGACTCTAAGTCACAAACCGGATACGTGTATATGTTGAATGGTGGAGCAGTAAGCTGGTGCAGCTGCAAGCAGAGCGTCGTGGCGGGATCTACATGTGAAGCGGAGTACATGGCAGCCTCGGAGGCAGCGCATGAAGCGATTTGGGTGAAGGAGTTCATCACCGACCTAGGAGTCATACCCAATGCGTCGGGGCCGATCAAACTCTTCTGTGACAACACTGGAGCTATTGCCCTCGCCAAGGAGCCCAGGTTTCACAAGAAGACCAGGCACATCAAGCGTCGTTTCAATTCCATCCGTGAAAATGTTCAAGATGGAGACATAGAGATTTGCAAAGTGCACACGGATCTGAATGTCGCAGATCCGCTAACTAAACCTCTCTCGCGTGCAAAACATGATCAACACCAGAACTCTATGGGTGTTCGATTCATCACAATGTAACTAGATTGGTGACTCTAGTGCAAGTAGGAGACTGTTGGAAATATGCCCTAGAGGCAATAATAAAAGTATTATTATATTTCAATGTTCATGATAAATGTCTTTTATTCATGCTATAACTGTATTATCCGGAAATCGTAATACACGTGTGAATACTTAGACCACAATATGTCCCTGGTGAGCCTCTAGTTGACTAGCTCGTTGTGATCAACAGATAGTCATGGTTTCCTGACTATGGACATTGGATGTCGTTGATAACGGGATCACATCATTAGGAGAATGATGTGATGGACAAGACCCAATCCTAAGCATAGCATAAAAGATCGTGTAGTTCGTTTTGCTAGAGCTTTGCCAGTGTCAAGTATCTCTTCCTTCGACCATGAGATCGTGTAACTCCCGGATACCGTAAGAGTACCTTGGGTGTATCAAACGTCACAACGTAACTGGGTGACTATAAAGGTGCATTACAGGTATCTCCGAAAGTATCTGTTGGGTTGACACGGATCGAGACTGGGATTTGTCACTCCGTATGACGGAGAGGTATCTCTGGGCCCACTC
>NW_025272434.1:0-1364 GCF_018294505.1 Triticum aestivum | reverse complement strand
CGGCCTCGCGTGCCTATACATCCATAGGGCCTCGAATGGTATAGGCAGGCGAGGCCGGTGGACCCCCGGTGTACCCTGCATCCCAGTCGTCCAGGAAGTCAAGATACATCCATAGGGCAGTATCCCCCGAGCAGTCTGGAAACACGACCTCTGTCAGAAGGTACCACAAGTAGGCCCTCTCGTACTGCTCCATGGTCCGCGCATCAACATCTTCCGGGCACATGGATCGACTGTTCTTGATCCACTTGAGTGGTACACCGGATGTTTGGTTGTCCTTCATGGGGAGGTAAGCGTCGATAAGGGCGAGCCAGTTGTTCGTCTCCACTCGCCTAGTGAGAGCTTGCCCCTGGATTGGTAGGGTCGTGATCATTTTAAAGTCCTCGAGGGTCACCGTCATCTCACCACATGGGAAATGGAAACTGTGAGTCTCGGGGTGCCACTGGTTGACCAAATCTATGGGAGATGAGTGGATGAGTGTCGTCGGCGTACACTTGAACTGTATCACGAAACCCAACAACCTTGCTCTCCTGAAGTACGACGTGTAGCGTTCGTCATACTGCATCTCAAAGGCCTTCATGTGACCCCTCAGCCGCAATGGCAACAACATCTGTCAAAATGTAAACAAGAATAGTTAGTAAGTTTATTCGCAAAGCCAAAATTTTGGTGCAACAACGTGAGCATATTTGTTACCACTTCATTCTCCATAAAATGGGCGCGATGACCATTGTCGAACGCATGATCAAGCATGGTGTACTTAGTGTGGATGTTTGGCGCAAGGGGGGCCTCCTAAAACAATTGCAAATGAATCATGTCATATTCGACCAACATGCATCATATCATATTCATCAATTGTAGCATATTCAACTAACATCAATTAATAAATATATGCAAATGAATCATGTTAATCAAACTAAAAACCTAGTTACTATATCAATGCAAATGAATCATATTTAATCAACCTAAAAAAATAATATTGAATCAAACTAAAAAAACCATATTGAATAAAAAATCATATATATCCATCATATATATAACCAATCGTATTTATCAATCATACCATGTTAAACGTAAATCATATTCATACACATCAATTATATTAAACAAACATCAATGAACAATTCAAAAAAAAAATATGAACATGAACTAGGATTCATCTTGAAACTATATAAAAACACTAAACTAGTAAACACAAATGAGTTAGGGTTCATTTTTAACCACATACATCATATTGCTCCAAACTAAACAACACTAAGAACAACAAAAATCAAAATCTAGTAGATGAAATAGGGTTCATCTTGTGCCAAATAATGCATCAAATCGAAAGGTTTTTAACTAAAATTAATTGGAGGGATTGATAGAGCTTA
>NW_025272433.1:0-1364 GCF_018294505.1 Triticum aestivum | reverse complement strand
CAACATGGCAGTATGGCCGGGTACATCTAGGCATCGAGTCAGGCGAACCACTTGATTGAGGTCGCGAGTGGCCATCTGAAAGCACAACCATAATGCAAGGCATTAGAATTTCTAGCAAAATTTCGGCAGCATAACAGCTGTAAATGCTCAAGAAGGATTCTGAGACATTTGACAAAGGATTTCATACACACTCTACAACATCATATCAAAGTTCTGAGTCCATCCCAGCAACATAATGTGGTAGTAGAAATGAACTAGGCTTGTATCCATCAAACCTATAAGGTACTACTGATTAGTAACACGTGATCCTGATAGAGAGAAAAGATCCTAATTCCTTAACCCCCGGTGGAAGAATAGACTGACTCAGATCAGAATGTCATAAGATAAAGGAGTAAAAAGAGCCTTACATTCCAACCCACAAACAATTCCCCTACATATAACTAAAGAATTTCTAGACTCAACATCGACCAGTTTGGCTTGGAGAACCTACAGGCAGTCCGGCTCTGATACCAACGCTGTCAGGACACCGACTCGATGTCACATCGATCTAGCTTGTAACACCTCATATCACTTTGCGGCCTCACGCACGGTATCCCCACGGGTGTCGCCTTACCTTTTCCCGGGACCGTTTGCGCCTTTTGGCTCACGTATATGATAGTGTCGCTAGCATCCATATGATAAGGAGCCCGGGCTGACATGACTAGTCGTAAACCCAAAGTGGCACAGACTTACAGGGACAGGCATCCATGACCCAGCTTCGAACGTGTCGGTCATCAGCAAGTGGGTCCGGGCTGTAGCACTGGGCTAGCAGGACTCCGGTACTCAATGCGTGACATTTCCCCGAAGGGACAGACACGAGAACGAAGAAGGACACATGCCGGCCAGCCTAGGTGTTCCAGAGCAGTAGCTAGCTACCATGGCTCGGTGGAAACACTAGGAGACATTTCCCGGTAAGAGAGGCTACTAAAGATAAACAACTAGATAGTCAGATCCCACACATACCAAGCATTTCAATAACATACACACAATATGCTCGATATGTGCAAATACAACATGGCATCACAACATGACTCTACGACACAAGTACTTTATTTAAGGCTCAGAGAGCCATACATAACATACACATAGATACGGGTCACACGACCCAGCATTCAAGTCATACAGTCATACAAACCAGCAGCGGAAGTAACTTGTCTGAGTACAGACAACTATTAAAATAAAAGAGGCTTGGAAAGCCTAGCTATACTACGTGGTCCTTCACAAGCTCAGGATCACCACCTGGGCCTTAGCCTACTCATTGATGTCAACGTCTACGAAGAACCCATCAGAAGGGGTTGCAGCGTCTTCTGTAAAAATATAGATTA
>NW_025272432.1:0-1364 GCF_018294505.1 Triticum aestivum | reverse complement strand
GTACGTGTAAGGTTGGTCCGGGACGCTTCATCCCACAATACCGTTGAGCAAGAAAAGACTAGTAGAGGCAAGTAAGATGACAAAATCCACGCCCACAACAAAGTTGTGTTCTACTCGTGCAAAGAGAACTACGCATAGACCTAGCTCATGATGCCACTGTTGGGGAACGTTGCAGAAAATTAAAATTTTTCCTACGGTTTCACCAAGATCCATCTATGAGTTCATCTAAGCAACGAGTCTAGGGAGAGAGTTTGCATCTACATACCACTTGTAGATCGCGTGCGGAAGCTTGCAAGGTGATGATGTAGTCGTACTCGACGTGATCCAAATCACCGATGACCAGCGCCAAACGGACGGCACCTCCGCGTTCAACACACGTACGGAACAGCCACGTCTCCTCCTTCTTGATCCAGCAAGGAAGGGAGGAGAGGTTGAGGGAGATGGCACCAGTAGCAGCACGACGGCGTGGTGTTGATGGAGCTGCAGTACTCCGGCAGAGCTTCGCTAAGCACTATGGAGGTGGAGGAGGTGTTGGGGAGGAAGAAGGAGGCAACCAAAGGCCAGGGCGTTCAGGTATGAAGTCCCTCCTCTCCCCCACTATATATAGGGGTGCCAAGGGGGGGTGGCCGGCCCTAGGAGATCCAATCTCCTAGGGGGTGCGGCGGCCAAGGGGGGTTTTCCCTCCCCCCAAGGCACCTAGGAGGTGCCTTACCCTCCTAGGACTCTTGCCCCCTTAAACCCTAGGCGCATGGGCCTATGTGGGGCTGGTGCCCTTGGCCCATTAGGCCAAGGCGCACCCCCCTACAGCCCATGTGGCCCCTCGGGACAGGTGGACCCACCCGGTGGACCCCCGGGACCCTTCCGGTGGTCCCGGTACAATACCGATAACCCCGAAACTTGTCCCGATGCCCGAAACAGGACTTCCCATATATAAATATTTACCTCCGGACCATTCCGGAACTCCTCGTGACGTCCGGGATCTCATCCGGGACTCCGAACAACATTCGGGTTACTGCATATACATATCCCTATAACCCTAGCGTAACTGAACCTTAAGTGTGTAGACCCTACGGGTTCGGGAGACATGCAGACATGACCGAGACTCTCTCAGTCAATAACCATCAGCGGGATCTGGATACCCATGATGGCTCCCACATGCTCCTCGATGTTGTCATCGGATGAACCACTATGTCGAGGATTCGATCAAACCCTGTATGCAATTCCCTTTGTCAATCGGTACGTTACTTGCCCGAGACTCGATCGTCGGTATCCCAATACCTTGTTCAGTCTCGTTACCGGCAAGTCACTTTACTCGTACTGTAATGCATGATCCCGTGTCCAACACCTTGGTCACATTGAGCTCA
>NW_025272431.1:0-1364 GCF_018294505.1 Triticum aestivum | reverse complement strand
ATGTACCATCCTTTTTCGGCACTAGAATAATAGGAATAGCACAAGGACTAAGGGATTCGCGTATATAACCTTTGTCGAGAAGCTCTTGTACTTGACGCATAATCTCCTTCGTCTCCTCTGGATTGGTACGGTATGGTGCACGGTTTGGCAGTGAAGCACCGGGAATTAAGTCAATCTGATGCTCAATCCCTCGAATAGGCGGTAATCCCGGTGGCACATCTTGTGGAAAGACGTCAGCGAACTCCTGCAAAATGTTAGTGACAGCAGGAGGCAAAGAGGAAGGCACGTCCTCGAATGAAAATAATGCCTCTTTGCACACAAAAGCATAGCAAATAGATTTGCTGAAATCTAGCTCATCAATATCAGATTTGTTGGCAAATAAACATGCACTTTTCAATTTAATTTCAGAAGCAACACTAGATGGTTTATTATTAGGCTTCAATTGTTGCTCAAATTCTTTTGCCACAATCTGATTTTCACTCTTATTCGTCTCCTGTTTTGCTTTATTAGCTCTATTAATATCATCTTTCAAAATGGAATCAGGAGTCATAGGAAGCAAAGTAATATTTTTATCCTTATGAACAAGAGTATAGTGATTGTTTCTACCATGGTGTACAGAATTTTTATCAAATTGCCATGGTCTACCAAGTAATAAGGAACATGCTTGCATAGGTACCACATCACAATCAACATAATCAGCATATGTAGAGATACTAAAATGCACACGAACAGTACGTGTTACCTTAACCTTGCCGCTGTTGTTGAACCATTGGATGTAGTAAGGATGTGGATGTGGTCTTGTGGTGAGAGAAAGCTTCTCCACCATCTCCATGCTAGCCAAGTTGTTGCAGCTCCCTCCGTCTATGATGACGTGCATAGACCGTTCCTTCACAACTCCCTTGGTATGGAACAAATTGTGCCTCTGATTTTGCTCAGCTTGTGTGATCTGCACACTCAAAACACGTTGACAGGTATGAATGTTTAGTTGCTCAACGTGTTTTGAGTGTGCAGATCACACAAGCTGAGCAAAATCAGAGGCACAATTTGTTCCATACCAAGGGAGTTGTGAAGGAACGTTCTGTGCGCGTCATCATAGACGGAGGGAGCTGCAACAACTTGGCTAGCATGGAGATGGTGGAGAAGCTTTCTCTCACCACAAGACCACATCCACATCCTTACTACATCCAATGGTTCAACAACAGCGGCAAGGTTAAGGTAACACGTACTGTTCATGTGCATTTTAGTATCTCTACATATGCTGATTATGTTGATTGTGATGTGGTACCTATGCAAGCATGTTCCTTATTACTTGGTAGACCATGGCAATTTGATAAAAATTCTGTACACCATGGTACAAACAATCA
>NW_025272430.1:0-1364 GCF_018294505.1 Triticum aestivum | reverse complement strand
TTTTACTCCTTATACCTTATGCCTTCTGATCTGAGTCATCTTATCTTTCCTGCGGGGATTAAGAACTAGGCTATCTCTTCTTTCCATCAGGATCACGTGTTACTAATCCGTAGACTTATAAGATTGTTGGACTTAAGCCTCGTTTCAGTTCCTACTACTTCTGTATGTTAATTATTGATCTCGAGACCTTGATATTGTGCTTCTGAGTGGTTATGCCACCATTTTTGTGAATGTCTCAAATCTTTTCTGAGCATTTACAGCCGTTATGCTGTCCGAGTCATCCCAGGTTTCTAAGTAGTCTGATGCAATTGCAAATCCTTTCTTCCTGTTTCAATGTTCCCATGGGCCAGATTAACCACACTAATCAGTGAGTTGAGGTACTCCGTTACCTTGACATATATGTTGGAGATACTATTATGGCCCTAGGTGTTTAGGGAGTCACCTAGTAATCTAGCAATGTTTTGTGTCCCAGTGTGATGATTCTGGCTTTTATTCTCGAAAGCATCCCGAGATGCCACTTAGTAGTAGGTATTCTATTCCTTGGGCTTTGAACCCGAGATTCACTCTACTTACTTCATGTTGATAGTGTTTGCTAGTTCCTTCAGGATATTAGTAACTTTGCGATAGTCCTCGAGGTCCGTGGTATTTCCTTCTTCCAAATACTATGAACCGCTTATGGCAGATGTTTATTGGATCAAAAGATCACAATTAGAGTACTCTTGAGGAGTTCTCCATTCATAAATCGTGACTCTGCCAGTTCTACCTTTCTGCATGGGTTATCCGGAAGAAATATGTTGAACTTGGTTCGACATACTAATCTATGCATCCACAACTCAGAAAATTATATGTTCCTTTGAGTTGTTCTCCGTAGTTGCATTCTGACCCTCGTCTATCAATTGATAGTCAAGAGTATGTGTGCGTTCGTTTATCGATGCCTATTACTCTTGTGGTCCGTCAAGCCATTCTGTCCTGAATGACTTGGAGAAACAAACTCCAGTACCTCTTCCATATCCAGGATTGGGTCAAAGAAGTTGTGCTCCGCAGATCTAATTGCTAATCCAGCTTTTGGTTCTGTTCTACCTTGGAGTATTACCTTATTCTATATCGAGATTGTTATAGGAATTGCACACCATCCTATGAACTCTTGGTACAGTGATACTTCTCACCATCATTAGTCATTCCTCGGCCCTCGTGTTGATGCAACCGGAATACCGACAAATGAGTTGTGATGTGTGAGATCAATACTCCCAGCAACCTCGTTGCTTGGTAGTTAAAGGATAATAATTTCATTCTTAGTATGTTGGTTTTTGAATCATCCTTCTAAGACTGATCGTGCTACCTAGTCCTTATTTCGGTGCACCCTT
>NW_025272429.1:0-1364 GCF_018294505.1 Triticum aestivum | reverse complement strand
CTGATGGACAAACTGAAGTAGTCAATAGAACGTTGTCTACTATGCTTAGGGCTGTTTTGAAGAATAATAAGAAAATGTGGGAGGAATGCTTGCCTCATATTGAATTTGCTTATAATCGTTCATTGCATTCTACTACTAAGATGTGCCCTTTTGAAGTTGTGTATGGTTTCCTACCTCGTGCACCTATTGATTTGTTGCCTCTTCCATCTTCGGAGAAGGTTAATTTTGATGCTAAACAACATGCTGAATTGATTTTAAAAATGCATGAGTTAACTAAGGAAAACATTGAGCGCATGAATGCTAAATATAAACTTGCTGGAGATAAGGGTAGAAAACATGTTGTGTTTGCACCTGGAGATCTTGTTTGGTTACATTTGCGTAAGGATAGATTTCCTGATTTGCGCAAATCAAAGCTAATGCCACGTGCTGATGGTCCCTTTAAGGTGTTAGAGAAAATAAATGATAATGCATGTAAACTTGAGCTGCCTGCAGATTTTGGGGTTAGTCCCACTTTTAACATTGCAGATTTGAAGCCTTATTTGGGTGAGGAAGATGAACTTCCGTCGAGGACGACTTCATTTCAAGAAGGGGAGGATGATGAGGACATCAATACAATTGTTACACCCACAGCCCCTGCTGCTATACATACTGGACCAATTAATAGAGCTCGCGCACGCCAATTAAATTATCAGGCACTTTCGTTTCTTGGTAATGATTCTAATGTTCATGAGAATATGATGCTGCCTAAATTGGATACATTTGTTTTGCTTACAAATGAAGGGCCTAGCTTGGAGAAGGATGAACATTGGAGCAAGAACAAGCATGGAGATGATGCCATGCGCAAGGGGAACAAGAACGGAGTTACAAGTGATGATTTCGGGACTTTGAAGCCACCATAATGGGTGCATGAAGCCTTGGACGAAATATACAAGATGCCACTTCATAAATTTCGTCCCGAGGCTATTATAGGTGCTGCGTCACCTTTTTATTGGGCCAGGCCCATGTAATTTCGAAATACATAAGTATAGGCTATTTTTAGAGTCCGTATGTGTGGGGAAACAAGAGATAGGGTTGATTTCGGACCCCTCCACCAAGGGCCACGAAATTCCCCCTCTCTTCCTCCATATATACAGCCCTTAGGGCACCGTTTAGACTTTGGGTTTTGTTTAGATTAAAAGTTCACCATAGCTGCAACTTCGCGTACTTCGTTTGTGTTCAACGACCAGACAAAGGCGTCACAGAACCCCACCTTGATCAATAAAGCTTTCATCTTATATTCGCAATATCCAGATTGCAATCTTAGTTTCTTGCTTGTTCTTCGTTTGCTCGCAGGAAACAGACCCTCGTGGTTAGGTTGATCGTGC
>NW_025272428.1:0-1364 GCF_018294505.1 Triticum aestivum | reverse complement strand
CGGCCGAAGGGACAAGTCCCTACGTAAGGAAATAACATGTGTTGCATCGGCACATTTGATGCAGAGTAGCTACTGTAAGTTCCTCTCCCTTCTCTAATAAGCATTGCGACCTCTCCCTTCTCTAATTGGTATTGAGATTCAATTGCTATTCGATGGAGAGCAGCCACAAAAAGTTCCTCAATTGATGCACAACGGCCACCGAAAACAGATCTCGCTTTCATCTCTAATTGATTCTCAGCTACAGAGTGGCATGTATCTATAGACTTGCTAATGTGATGGCTAATGCATGTGTATTAATTCATGAATTAGCAAAATATTTCCCGTGAGATGTGCTAATATACAAATTTGATGTTCACAGTGCCCTCCACTTTTTTTTTGTTATGCCTATAAGAGATAAATTTTTTTCAATTTTTAAAGAGAAAAGCACAGTATGGTTGCTCTTATATACAGCTTATAAAAAGGAATTACAAAATAAGAAGAGTGATGTGTTCTCCTCAAAACAAAATTGCTGAAATTCACATGCATGGTGGCGCCATACAGCGAGCGCATGGTGGCAGAGTTCACAAGCTAGATCTTTGACTGGCGTAATGGCTTGTCCTGATGCAGAGAAGGACGGGGTTCAAGTTGTTGGGCTGGTGGCAGGGGCAGCATGATGTTTTCGTCAGGTAACAACCTAGCCATCGACTCAAGATTTAACTGAACCAATTCCTTTAATTCAAGCTCCAAATCGTTGTTATTTGATTCACTAATTGGTTGCTGGCAACAACTAATTGGACATATAATTGTTGATTTCTGTACAAACAATATCTTCAGTTGTTTTCAGATCTTCAATAAGGATCATCAAGCCCTCTGTTTTTTATATGAAGAATAGATATTGTAATTGTGCCTCCATTACGTCTAAAAGTCAGGTATCGGAAAAATGTCATTGGCATATCTCTGTCATGATGGAAGATTGGTTAGACAGAAAAAGGACCTCTGGTTATGTATGACATGATGCGAGGCACATATCTCTGAATGAAGCGCAACAAGAATTGACATCCTCTGATGCTAACTGTTGACCATTCTTCTCTGAAGTATCAGGTCAGTATCCCATGTGCCCCCTATTCATCTGTCATTGCTGCATAAAAATTTAATGCAGTTTTTAAGCCTATGTTTAAGGATAGCTAAATCTCTATGGACCAACCATATTATCTTTTTGAGATAACAAATCAACCTTCATCATGTACTTATGTTGTAACTTCTCCCATCTTTTGTGCTATTATCTAAAAGAGGTGTGGATTGGAATCAGTTTTTTTGCTGCACCCCCATTCCGACGAGGTCACGCACACATACCACTGGGAATCCCACGAACCTTATGTTCGAGC
>NW_025272427.1:0-1364 GCF_018294505.1 Triticum aestivum | reverse complement strand
ATCCCCATTTCAAGTTTCTGATGAAAGAGTAAACATGATGCAACACTCTAATGCATGACTAGCTAGGGTGTGACAACTCACCCCCACTCAAAAGAATCTCGTCCCGAGATTTGGGTTCCTCCGAGAAGAAGGCGGGATATTCGAGTCGAAGACGATCCTCCCTTTCCCAAGTTGCTTCATCCTCAGAATGGTGCGACCATTGAACCTTGAGAAACTTGATATTATGACGTCGCGTGGTACGTTCGGTTTGATCGAGGATACGAATGGGGTACTCTCGATATGTAAGATTATCTTGGAGATCAAGCGTTTCGTGGTCCACTTCACGGATAGGATCCGAGAAGCAACGCCTGAGTTGAGAAACGTGGAAGACATCGTGAACTCTGGAGAGGTGCGGAGGTAGTTCCAATTGGTAGGCAACTTCTCCTCGTTTGGCAAGAATGCGAAAAGGTCCAATGTAACGAGGAGCCAATTTTCCTTTGATACCGAAACGATGGGTTCCCTTCAGAGGGGTGACCCGAAGGTAAGCCTTCTCGTCAACCTCGAAAGTCATAGCCTTATGTTTTCGGTCATATTGACTCTTTTGACGGGATTGGGCTGTTTTCAACTTTTCACGAACGATACGAACTTGTTCTTCTGCTTCCTGAATCATATCCGGGCCAAAGAATTGTCTTTCCCCGGTCTCTGACCAGTTAAGGGGTGTTCGACATCGTCGTCCATAGAGAACTTCAAAAGGGGCTTTACCCAAGCTAGATTGATAGCTGTTGTTGTAAGCGAATTCGGCAAATGGAAGGCACTTCTCCCAGTCCATTCCGAAAGAGATAACGGAGGCTCGAAGCATGTCTTCTAGAATCTGATTGATGCGTTCCACTTGACCACTTGACTGAGGGTGGAAAGCGGTGCTAAAGGAGAGACGGGTTCCCATAGCATTTTGGAAACTTTCCCAAAATCGAGAGGTGAAAAGACTTCCTCGATCCGAATTGATTTCCAAAGGAACACCATGGAGAGACACTATCCGGGAGATGTATAAGTCTGCCAGCTGACTAGCGGTTATACTCTCACGAACAGGTAGGAAATGAGCTACTTTGGAAAGACGATCGACCACGACGAAAATAGCATTATTCCCTCTCTTGGTCCTGGGAAAACCGGTAATGAAATCCATACCAATTTTATCCCATTTCCATTCAGGAATAGCTAAGGGTTGAAGGGTGCCAGCAGGCCGTTGGTGCTCTGCTTTTACACGACGACAGACGTCGCAATTTGCAATATACTGAGCAATTTCTCTCTTCATCCTAGTCCACCAGAACCTCTGGCGTAGGTCCTGATACATCTTGGTACTACCGGGATGAATGGTGAGAGGAGATTCA
>NW_025272426.1:0-1364 GCF_018294505.1 Triticum aestivum | reverse complement strand
TGCTCATCCAAGGTCCAAAGCAACCCGGCAACGACATCGATGTGTACCTAAGGCCATTAGTTGATGAACTTTTACAGTTGTGGGGCAGACCTGGTGTACGTGTCTGGGATGAGCACAAAGAAGAGGAATTTGACCTACGAGCGTTGCTTTTTGTAACCATCAACGATTGGCCTGCTCTCAGTAACCTTTCGGGACAGACAAATAAGGGATACAATGCATGCACGCACTGCTTACATGAGACTGAAAGTGTACGTTTGGGTAATTGTAAGAAGAACGTGTACCTGGGTCATCGTCGATTTCTTCCCCGAAATCATAACGTAAGAAAGAAAGGCAGGCATTTCAACGGCAAGGCAGATCACCGGCCGAAGCCTGCGGAACGTACTGGTGCTGAGATATTTGATATGGTCAAGGATTTGAAAGTCATCTTTGGAAAGGGTCCTGGCGGACAATCAGTTCCGCGGGGAGTTGACGGGTACGCACCCATGTGGAAGAAGAAATCTATATTTTGGGAGCTAGAATATTGGAAAGTCCTAGATGTCCGCTCTGCAATCGACGTGATGCATGTTATGAAGAATATTTGCGTGAACCTGCTAAGCTTCTTGGGCGTGTATGGGAAGACAAATGATACAAAGGAAGCACGGCAGGACCAGCAACTTTTGAAAGACCCAGATGACCGGCATCCGGAATGGTTTCAAGGTCGTGCCAGCTACGCTCTTACCAAAGAAGAGAAGGTCATTTTTTTTGAATGCCTGAGCAGTATGAAGGTCCCGTCTGGCTTCTCGTCGAATATAAAGGGAATAATAAACATGGCGGACAAAAAGTTCCTAAACCTGAAGTCTCACGACTGCCACGTGATTATGACGCAATTGCTTCCGATTGCTTTGAGGGGGCTCTTACCGGAAAATGTTCGAGTAGCCATTGTGAAGCTATGTGCATTCCTCAATGCAATCTCTCAGAAGGTAATCAATCCAGAAGATCTACCACGGTTACAGAACGATGTGGTCCAATGCCTTGTCAGTTTCGAGTTGGTGTTCCCACCATCCTTCTTCGATATTATGACGCACCTCCTGCTCCACCTAGTCAAAGAGATTTCCATTCTCGGTCCTGTATTTCTACACAATATGTTCCCCTTTGAGAGGTTCATGGGAGTATTAAAGAAATATGTTCGTAACCGTGCTAGGCCAGAAGGAAGCATCGTCAAGGGCTATGGAAATGAGGAGGTAATTGAGTTCTGTATTGACTATGTTCCTGACCTTAAGCCGATTGGTATTCCTCAATCGCGGCACGAGGGGAGACTAAGTGGAAAAGGCACGATCGGAAGGAAATCAACGATATGTATGGACGGTCATTCTATGACTGAAGCA
>NW_025272425.1:0-1364 GCF_018294505.1 Triticum aestivum | reverse complement strand
TTTTGTGACGAGAACATTGTTCTTGGTGCCTCCTGTCTTTAGGGGTTGTGGCAGTGTCCCGGGGAGTTGAGCTCCGAGGTGTTGTCGTCACAATTTTATCGTTGCAATTCTGGTATACTTGAGATATGTGCGCGACATCGGAAATCTCTTTTATGCAGTTCGTTGGTGAGATAACCTCGACGCCACCCAGTACTGGGGCGGGAGTTCGGGAGTATCGCCATAACTTGTATAACGGATGCTTTTCGAAGGTTGAGATAGATGGTTTCCGAAGGTTTCTTGGTTATGTGTTGAAGGATGGATACAGCTGGATGTAGGATTTGCTAGTTTGGGTGAGATATTGTGCTTCCCCTGTATCCCCAACACCTGATTGCATAACCAGAAAGGTTCGGGAATTTCATAGGTGGGAATTCTAGTAGCTTTAGTTCTTCTTCCACGGATATTGGTTTGAGATTGGGATTTCTTACCGATTATTCGTTCTTGATCCGTACCTTGTTGATTTATTTCTCTACCTTAATTCTTCGTGGCTCCTCAATTTATGGATATGTGACCACTTCAAGAGAAATGCATTCGTTCATTCTGTTCGGATGTGAAGACTATATGTTGCAATTTTCATTCCGTTGGATTCAGCTTCTATATTGTTGTCTATCAGTGTGCTAATGGTGGTCAACCTCTTCAGGATGGCTCCTCCAATGCGCACGACTCCGAATCCTGATCCGCCTCCACCTCCGCATCCTCCGGAAGCATGGCAAGCTGTGATGGCCGCTACTAATGCAAACACACAGTTGATCATGCAAATTCTCCAAGAGCGCAATCAAGGCAGTCAAGGGAATCAAGGCCATAATCAGCACCACTTTGCTACACTGAACCAGTTCCTTGCTAATGGCCCAAAGACGTTCAGCGGTTGTGTTGAGGCTACCGATGCTGACGATTGGCTAGTGGATCTGGGCAAGCATTTTGAATGCAGCAACGTCAGGCCTGAAGATTTCGTCAACTTCACTTCTTTCCAGCTCAAAGATCAGGCTGCAGAGTGGTTCCAGCAGTACAAGGATTCCAGAGGTGGACGTGTTATCACTTGGAATGATTTTCGTCAAGATTTTCGCGCTCATCACATCCCTCAAAGTGTGGTTGAGAGTAAGCATCAGGAATTCTGCAATCTGAAGCAAGGCTCTTTGTCTGTCTATGACTACAACAAGTTGTTCCAGAAGCTCGCCCGTTTTGCCAAGCAGGATGTTCCTGATGAGAAGAGCATGATCTATCAGTTCAGGGGTGGTCTTCGTGAGGAAATTCAGCTCGCTCTTGTCCTCTTTGAGCCATTGAGATACGATGAGTTCTACAACATGGCACTGAAGCAAGAGGCTGCTCAG
>NW_025272424.1:0-1364 GCF_018294505.1 Triticum aestivum | reverse complement strand
AGCGTTCAAGAGAACGGGGTTGAGGTAGTCGTTCTCGTAGTGATCCTATCACCGGAGATCCTAGCGCCGAACGGACGACACCTCCACGTTCAACACACGTACGGTCAGCATGACGTCTCCTCCGTCTTGATCCTGCAAGGGGGAAGGAGAGGTTGATGAAGATCCAGCAGCACGACGGCGTGGTGGTGGATGCAGCAGGACTCCGGCAGGGCTTCGCCAAGCCACTGCGGGAGGAGGAAGAGGTGTAGCAGGGGGAGGGAGGCGCCAAGACTCAGGGTGCGGCTGCCCTCCCTCCCCCCTCCTTTATATAGGCCCCCTGGGGGGGCGCCGGCCCTGGAGATGGGAATCTCCCAAGGGGGCGGCGGCCAGGGGGGGTGGAGTGCCCCCCAAGGCAAGTGGTGCGCCCCCCACCCTAGGGTTTCCAACCCTAGGCGCAGGGGGGGAAAGGGGGCGCACCAGCCCACTAGGGGCTGGTTCCCCTCCCACTTCAGCCCACGGGGCCCTCCGGGATAGGTGGCCCCACCCGGCGGACCCCCGGGACCCTTCCGGTGGTCCCGGTACAATACCGGGTGATCCCGAAACTTTCCCGATGGCCGAAACAGCACTTCCTATATATAATTCTTTACCACCGGACGATTCCGGAACTCCTCGTGACGTCCGAGATCGCATCCGGGACTCCGAACAACATTCGGTTTGCTGCATACTCATATTCATACAACCCTAGCGTCACCGAACCTTATGTGTGTAGACCCTACGGGTTCGGGAGACATGTAGACATGACCGAGATGGCTCTCCGGTCAATAACGAACAGCGGGATCTAGATACCCATGTTGGCTCCCACATACTCCTCGATGATCTCATCGGATGAACCACGATGTCGAGGATTCAATGAACCCCGTATTCAACTCCCTTTGTCAATCGGTATGTTACTTGCCCGAGATTCGACCGTCGGTATCCCAATACCTCGTTCAATCTCGTAGCCGGCAAGTCACTTTACTCTTACCGTAATGCATGATCCCGTGACCAGACACTTGGTCATTTTGAGCTCATTATGATGTTGCACTACCGAGTGGGCCCAGTGATACCTCTCCATATGGTAAATTTGTCCCTCCCCCTCACACGCACAATCCTCATCTCCGATTGGATGCCATCTTGTAAGAGCACAGGACACAATATAAGAAAAGTTAATAACATTGACTGCTAAAATTTGGACAATTAGAGCCTAACTGAATTAGTTGAATTTAGACTTTCTGATATGGATAAGCATATACAGATAGAGGATCAACATGGCTGGGTGCTATAGAAAAAATGGTACCAAGAAATTGGTGAAGATGTGATAAAAGATATAGATTTAGAAAATCAGT
>NW_025272423.1:0-1364 GCF_018294505.1 Triticum aestivum | reverse complement strand
TCCAAGAAGGGGAAAGTGTCCCTTCCGGACTACTCCGACACGGCTGCTCACAACGAGGAGGGGTGGCTGCCCAGGGGGAAGCCCCCGGTGCGATTGTAAGTGTCCACACTCCACCATAACTTCACTTTATAGCTTTTGTTTAACGCCGAACATATGTGCAGTCTGGCCAGGGCTCACCCCGAGGTATCTTCCTCCGGGTCCCCGAGCGATTCGGAGATCAATTCTCTCCCGACAACCACTACTCCTCAGCCCGCGGATGACACAGAGGTGTTGTCTCGAAGGCTCCCCGAGCAGGGGGAGGTGACTCTGAAGACGCCCCAAGGCGGGGTCCCAGATGTCGGACACGCGGGGTTCAAGATCCCCGCGGATTGTGTCGATGAGAGCCACAGTAGGCCGGGCTCTCAGCTGAACACTGTCTCGGAACCTTCAATGGTTCCGAACTCAGGTGGACAGCCCCTCGTTAGGTAGGGCAAGCCATCTGCATCAAGGACTTCCGGTGCGCCCGAGGCGCCGGATTGTCTGCTGGAAGCGCTTCGCAGCGCTTCCATAGATGAAGAGCACCGTACTCTTATGAGTTCGGTGATTCGGAAGGTTTCGTCCGCCAAGAGCGGACTAACCGAAGCTTGCACCAGCCTCTTGACAGGCTTTGAGGTAAGTAATAAATATGTGTAAAATTACCACCCGATAGGTAGTATCCCATGATACTCTGTTTGGTGTTCGGAAAGAAAAGCCAAACGGAGGGTCAATTATAATCCGCAAGAGTCTAACAATAAATATTCGTGTGCATAAGCAGTTTGTGCTGCGTGCTGTTGTTGCCTGTACTGCCGAGGTTGCCGAACTGAAGCGGGACCTAGAGCAGGCGCAGGGAGAGCTCGGCCTCACGAAGAGGCAGCTCGAGGAGAATAAAGGTAAGCGATTCCCCGCTCGCATGTATTTAAAGATAGGCAAAATTGGCTAGTCTAACGCCAAAGCGTCGTGACTGTGTAACAGGGGTCACCGTCAAAGTGGCGTCCCTGAAGAAAGCGTTGTCCGAGGCCGAAGACAAAGCAGCCTTGGAATGCAAGGACCGCGAAAAGCAACATGCTAGAGTGGGCGAGGTACAGTAAGAGCTCCAGGACCTCGGCAAGAAGTGCGAGTCTGTGGAGCATGATCTGAAGATGAAAGAGGCCGAGCTTGCAAAGGCCCTTGTGAATTTGAAAGATGCCAAGGCCGAAGCCGAGAAAGCACAGTAGGAGATCCAGGAGGCCAAAAAGATAGCAGAGGGTAAGAAGTTCTTTATGAAAAGCAAACATGTGGAGGAGGCATTTCTTTTACTTACTCGAATACGGAGCTCTCCATGGGCATTCCCAGATCTGCCACGCAAC
>NW_025272422.1:0-1364 GCF_018294505.1 Triticum aestivum | reverse complement strand
ATCCTGGATGGAGCTGATGCATACATATCCTTTTAATTCCTTTTCCTTTTTGTACATTTAAATAAAAAAATACCAATCTTGACTCTGGCCAAGAGCCGGTCGTTTGTTATTGTTATGGTATAAATGGTATATTAGAAAGGAGTGGCCAGAGCACATATTTGTTATTGTTATGGAAATACAAGTGTTGTCACTGTAAATACAAAAGGAGTGGGCAGAGTGCATCTCACCCATTCCATGTACATGAAGGTAGTTTCCTTTTACTTATGATTGCCTGGATCAAAACAACTTACTTTCATTCCTAAATTGGATGTATTTGGCATACTTCAGGCGGTTCCCTTGTGGTGCAACAACAATGTTCCTTGCTACCAGCAAATCATATCCAAATGGATAGACCCGGAGTGGAGGGCCCAACATCGAATGGCTTCCGAGCGGCGTGCCTTGATGGGTGGTCCGGTACACCTTCAAGGCAACCTCAGCCTCCACGCTTACGTGCAGAAGAAGGTAATAATATCATTCGGCCTCTCAACTTCGGCTTCTCAACTTCTAAACTTGTGCTCTTATGGATATTATTGCTTCTATTGCAGAATAGGGAGAGAGGTGAGGGCCAAGAGAAGCTCAATACCTTCACGGGATTATGTCTCTCCTGCAAGTCAAAGAAACCGGAAGGGGGTGGGTCAACCCAGGCGCTGGCTTGAGGATTGATGCATACAGTGGGAAGTTCAAGGAGCACAACGGGCCTGACTCTGATCCGGCCTCACAGGACATTGACGCTACAATTTCCCTCCAGTCGGGAGATGTCAAGAAGGGTGGTCGGTTATATGTTGGCGACGGTGCCATCCATAAGAAGGACATCCAAAAACTATCTCACCTCCGTGCTACCACGTCGAGCTCAGGTCCTGCTATAGAGCGTCGCCCACAGCTTGGGCTGCACATGCTTCATCAACTCGAGGTATCTTTTGCTTCATCGACCTTCCTTGTGATTTCTTCTTTGTATTGCAACGATGGTGAACTTGTTGTGATGGCATATTGTAGGCCAATGCCAGGCTTCGAGAGGAGCAAGCCATGAAAATGCAGCAGGCTTTCAACAGCAAGAATTCATGGTTAAACAACAGGCAATCCTGCAAGAGACATTTGCTCAACTCAGAAATAATATGCAGGGTTCCACTTTGCCCGTTCTTCCTCCTCTTCCGACTCTTCCTAATTTCAACTTTGTAAGTCTTTGAACTTTTCAATCATGCATCTTACCTTCATGCTTGAAGATCATGAATCTTACCATCTCATCCTCTCGTGCTTCAAGTTTTCTCAGTCGGGAAAAGACTCCAATAACTGTGTGGTAGGTGGATCTTCACCTGGCCAAGCAAGTC
>NW_025272421.1:0-1364 GCF_018294505.1 Triticum aestivum | reverse complement strand
GGTTAGGGTAAGCATATGAATAAGCAGAGAAATTCTTCGAGGACTTATGAACATAATGATTTGAAGAATAATGCACATATTCATAGCCCTTATCTCTACCCTGCGAAACAGAAGGGTTAGTACGATCATGATCATATGAGGACTTTGATCCTTTTGTTGAATTTGATCCATGTGAGGAATTTGGTCCACCTGAGGACTTGGATCCACATGAAGAATTTGGTTCATATGAAGAATTTGATTTGGAGTTCCTTTTCTTCACAGGTGGTGTCATGAGAACATTCACATGAAGACTTTCAAGGCAACTTTTGGGAACCCAGATTTTCTTCATAGGAGAACCGTTCCTGTAGTTAGTCCCAATATATCTAGCAAATACTTAACCATTCTGATTTTTGAACAGTTTATAGTTAGAGTCAAATGACTCATCAGAAGAATGAGGAGATTCACATGTAAAGCCAGATAAGTTGGATGAATCAACTAGAGGTCGCTTTGCAGCAACCCATGAGGTTTTGTGGTACTGCTCAGGCTTCCAATATGTTCCATCAGCATTAAGTTTCCTCTCAAAGGCAATACCCTCTTTCCTAGGGTTTCTGTTGAGGATCTGCTTTTGAGCACATCAAAAAGAGTCTGATGCCCTTTGAGGCTTTTGTACATGCCTGTCATGTACAATTCCTTCAGCCCTGCATCATTAGGGATACTTGCATTGTCCTCAGATGAGGAATTAGTGAGAGCAGAGACATATGAAGAATTTGTAGGATTAGAAGCATTTGGACATTCAGGTGAAGAATTAGCAGTTTCACGTTCAATGCACTTCAGACATGGAGGAACAAATTCTTCCTGGGTAGCACTGATTTGTTGAGCAAGTAATGAATCACGATCCTTCTGAAGATCTTCATAATCCACTCTTAGGTTTTCAAGATCTTGCTTTCTTTGAAGAGATTCAAAAGAAAGCTTCTCGTGATCAGACAAGAGAGAATTATGATGATCTTGAAGGACGTCAAACTTGGACTGAAGTCTCTGAAGACTCTCATCCAATGCTTTCGACTGATCCATTTCTTCACCCAACATATCATCGCTCTTATTAAGCATGTATTGAACTTTTTTGAAAGCTCTTTATTGTTTAGTGGGAAGGGAAGCAAGTTTGACATAGTTGGGGCCAAATTCATCACCTGATTCATCATCACTAGATTCGGAAAGGTAGCATTCAGTTACCTTGGCACCCTCTGCCATGAGGCACGGTGAAGAGGATGACAATTCAGGTGCGAAAGTCATCTCTTTGAGAGAATCCTTGTAATCCTCAAACCAAGGATCATGACGAGTACGATGACCTTCATAGACCTCAGAAAGCCGGTCCTAGATTAGCTTCA
>NW_025272420.1:0-1364 GCF_018294505.1 Triticum aestivum | reverse complement strand
GGGATTGAGCAAACCATATATAACATAAAAATGAAAATGCAGAAACAAACATGATTGGGAGAAAGAGATGATTCACCCCTTTCTTTTTCGTCAAGCTCTTCCACAAGATCTTTCTCTTCTTTTCTATCTCAGATAAGAAATTCCACAAGATTATTTCTCTTCTTTTCTATCTCAGATCTGAAAAAACACAAATTGAGAAATCAAAATCACAGAATCAGAGAACTGGGATATAATAACTGGGGGGAGGAGGGGGGTGGGGAGCAACCTAGATTGGGGATGGTGATGCTGGACGACGAGCTTCTCCACTCCACGAGCATCGCCTGGACCTGGAACTCCTGCTACTCTGCTCCCACCACCCACCTCCATCCTCCTCTGCTCCTCCATTCCCACCACGAAGACCATGTTGCCCCTCCTCGCCCATGGTGGCGTTCCTCCTTTCCTTCCTTCTCTCTCCTCATGTTCTATCTTTCCTGCAGATCAAATCGAGTGCCGCCACCGCCCTTTGCCTGCAGGTGACCGCCGCCGCCACCGCCGGAGAAACTCGCCTCCGCACCCGCACGCCTCAGATCCGCTGGATCCGAGATGATGAGGGATGGACTGAGTGAAGGGGACGAGGAGCTAGGGGAGGCGGCTGTGGGGTGGAGAGGGAAAATGTTTAGGGTTGGAGACAAGGAGGGAGAGGAGAGAGCCAAGGGGGCGCGGGGCTCAGGATGTGCACGTCGAGCACGGGGCGGGCGCGGAGTGGCTGCCTAATCCCTCGCAGACAAGGGAACAACTGACCCAGCCAATCCATGTGAGTGCTGAGCCCACCAGTCATAGGCCAAGAAATTAATTACACAGTGACCAAAAATTACCACCAGTCAAATGATCGAACGACCAGGAGCCAAAGTCAAAGGAGATCGAACGGACAGGAATGATGCGCACGGGAAGGCCTCCTGAATGGCGGGTACTCTAGGAGGCTTTATATGTTAGATACTGGAAGATGCTTATCAATAACTATATACAGTTCTTATTCCATTCACACATATTTCTTGCCTCCTGATCATGGTATTGTAAAGGAGACTAAAGAGACAGGTTCTAGGGAAAAAAGTAATAGAGCTATAGGAAATAAAGTAACTCATTTAGGTATGACTATGGACAAGGCAAAGGTTTCAGAGAGAAATTGGGGAATAAAGCAATTTTCTCAATCTAATTACTTCAGAATCATCAGTATGAGAAAACATTGATACCTGCTACTACATACTGATCCACTTGCTTCTCTTCATGGAAGAGTACCATTAGTCCTCTGTCCATATGAAGCGAACATAATGGCCATCTAACATCAAATAATGTCTTCTTGAAACTGAAACATAGAAAGGCAAGTT
>NW_025272419.1:0-1364 GCF_018294505.1 Triticum aestivum | reverse complement strand
GGTTCATGTGGTGAAGAAGTGAGTCCCACAGACATGGAAGCGAGTAAAAACAAATGGCAAATTGACAACAACTCTCGGAGACAGTGTGTAGTAGCATCTAGCTAATATATTTGCAAGTGTTAGTTGGAGAGGCCAATTTCATGAAGGTTTAGTGGCAGCCTATGAATATCGCACTTTAATTTGATAATGGCATGGACCAGAATTTTCTAATCTATTTAGTTGCGAGGAGTGGACTTCTATTATGTACCATCACTAGTTTTATTAATGACGTAATCTGTCCTTTCAAATATATTAGGACAACGAGCAAGCGAGTCACGTTTGAGTTTATTTGATCGCTATCATCAAGTCATGTTGCTTAGCTGCCATTTCGTCGACTAATAGAGGGAAATTAATTACACAAGGATGAATGCGTGTATTCCAAAATTTACTATGATGATTGAAATAATTATCCAATGAATTATCACCACAAATTCATTACTCTACATGGATCGTCTGTTGTGGACAACAAGGTAATCCATTATGCTCGAGAAATGAAGAACCATATCAAAATGCAAAATCCCCGTGATGCAGATGTAACATCAATACTCTCGTCCTAAAATCGTCCGTCGTGGAATAAGTATCTAATCTCCAATGTTGGTACATACTAATTTAGCTTGCAACAAGTTATTGCATTTAGTTCGCTTGACTTGATATGGGGAAGCAAGTCTATTTACGTGTTGATTTGGTCAGGGTTTCTCGGTCATCGTCATCATTGATATAGGGTTCGTGGAAGCACATGTACGAATAAATATAAAAATGGCGACATTTGATAGATCATTATATGTATGCCATCACATGTAATTTGAGACCTAAAGTTCATATCCACACCAGAGAGAACAGGGTGACACGTCTCCAACGTATCTATGTTCATATATTGTTATATGCTATCAATATTTAATACTTCATATGCTTTATATGCAACTTTAAATTATTTTGGGAACAAACCTATATTTAGTAGTTGGAGTGCACTTTCTATATTTTAATCAACAACATAATCATTTTCATCATGGTCTGAACTCAGGGAATTTTTTAATCAAAGCGACAATCTATGTTTGATAATAAGCAAGTAACATCAAAATGTGTAAACAAAAATCACTATTGATTTTCAAGGAATAATGTTTTTATGTAATACCAATCAATACTCCTATTTCATATCATGTCCCCAATGAATCGAGGATTTGTCATATTCAACATTTTATCATACACAACAAAGAGTTTCAGTCAAACAATTAATATGTATGATGAACCTTTTCAACTACTTAGCACTTTGTTCAATGATGAACTTACAAGAAGTGGTCTTAGCACTTATGATGGCAAATAGAATG
>NW_025272418.1:0-1364 GCF_018294505.1 Triticum aestivum | reverse complement strand
TGCAAGCAATCGAAGAACGAGCAAGAATATGATAAAGCAATCTGAATATTGCAAATATATATGAGGTATTGATAATGGTGGGGATCCGTAAGCGGTCTTGGTCTGGTCGTTAGACACAAACGAAGTACACGAAGTTGCGTTGGCTAACTTTTAACTAAACAAATCCCAAGGAAAAGCTACTAGATGGATCTACTTATATAGGAGCAAGGGGTGGCGGCCAAGGAGGTGGGAGGACGTCCCAAGGCAGCCTAAAACTAAATCTAGGTCGTACAAGGCCAATGGGCCCAAGTGGAGGTGATGTAACACCTTTGGACTTGTAGTTTGACTCGGATTCTGCTGCAGCATCAGATTGTTTCGTCCACAACTCAACGCTCCGGACGAATTTGAAGGTGATTCGAATTGGGTTGGAAAGTGCACGAAATCTAGTTTCCAACAAAAAAAGAATCACCCAATTCGGAGTCCGTATGAAAAACTTGTGTGCGATTTGAGTCAGGTGTGTCTGTGCAGTCCGAATCTGAATCCAGAACGTGAGAGACTTGGACTCTATCTTCTCTTGGGCCAAAAGTGACGTGAGAGAACTTTTTGGACAGCAAATCACGTGTATAATAAGCAGGGACGATGAGATGATAACTATCGATTTGGTGGAGACGACTTTGACGATCCGACTACAAACGTGCACGACGTTGCGCCTTAGCAATCGCTAAACCAATCTCCTGAGGTTACTGACGATGCCGGAAGCACGGTCAGCCTGACCACGAAGGTCTATTCCTGCAAGCAATCGAAGAACGAGCAAGAATATGATAAAGCAATCTGAATATTGCAAATATATATGAGGTATTGATAATGGTGGGGATCCGTAAGCGGTCTTGGTCTGGTCGTTAGACACAAACGAAGTACACGAAGTTGCGTTGGCTAACTTTTAACTAAACAAATCCCAAGGAAAAGCTACTAGATGGATCTACTTATATAGGAGCAAGGGGTGGCGGCCAAGGAGGTGGGAGGACGTCCCAAGGCAGCCTAAAACTAAATCTAGGTCGTACAAGGCCAATGGGCCCAAGTGGAGGTGATGTAACACCTTTGGACTTGTAGTTTGACTCGGATTCTGCTGCAGCATCAGATTGTTTCGTCCACAACTCAACGCTCCGGACGAATTTGAAGGTGATTCGAATTGGGTTGGAAAGTGCACGAAATCTAGTTTCCAACAAAAAAAGAATCACCCAATTCGGAGTCCGTATGAAAAACTTGTGTGCGATTTGAGTCAGGTGTGTCTGTGCAGTCCGAATCTGAATCCAGAACGTGAGAGACTTGGACTCTATCTTCTCTTGGGCCAAAAGTGACGTGAGAGAACTTTTTGGACAGCAAAT
>NW_025272417.1:0-1364 GCF_018294505.1 Triticum aestivum | reverse complement strand
ACAAAGTTGTGTTCTACTCGTGCAAAGAGAACTACGCATAGACCTAGCTCATGATGCCACTGTTGGGGAACGTTGCAGAAAATTAAAATTTTTCCTACGGTTTCACCAAGATCCATCTATGAGTTCATCTAAGCAACGAGTCTAGGGAGAGAGTTTGCATCTACATACCACTTGTAGATCGCGTGCGGAAGCTTGCAAGGTGATGATGTAGTCGTACTCGACGTGATCCAAATCACCGATGACCTGCGCCGAACGGACGGCACCTCCGCGTTCAACACACGTACGGAACAGCCACGTCTCCTCCTTCTTGATCCAGCAAGGAAGGGAGGAGAGGTTGAGGGAGATGGCACCAGCAGCAGCACGACGGCGTGGTGTTGGTGGAGCTGCAGTACTCCGGCAGAGCTTCGCTAAGCGTTATGGAGTTGGAGGAGGTGTTGGGGAGGGAGAAGGAGGCAACCAAAGGCCAGGGCACAAGGTATGAAGTCCCTCCTCTCCCCCACTATATATAGGGGTGCCAAGGGGGGTTGGCCGGCCCTAGGAGATCCAATCTCCTAGGGGGTGCGGCGGCCTAGGGAGGTTTCCCTCCCCCCCAAGGCACCTAGGAGGTGCCTTCCACTAGTAGGACTCCTCCCCCTTGGAAACCCTAGGCGCATGGGCCTTGTGGGGCTGGTGCCCTTGGCCCATGTAGGACAAGGCGCACCCCCTACAGCCCATGTGGCCCCCGGGGACGGGTGGCCCCACCCGGTGGGCCCCCGGGACCCCTCCGGTGGTCCCGGTACAATACCGATAACCCCGAAACTTGTCCCGATGCCCGAAACAGGACTTCCCATATATAAATCTTTACCTCCGGACCATTCTGGAACTCCTCGTGACGTCCGGGATCTCATCCGGGACTCCGAACAACATTCGGGTTACTGCATATACATATCCCTACAACCCTAGCGTGACTGAACCTTAAGTGTGTAGACCCTACGGGTTCGGGAGACATGTAGACATGACCGAGACTCTCTTAGTCAATAACCATCAGCGGGATCTGGATATCCATGATGACTCCCACATGCTCCTCGATGTTGTCATCGGATGAACCACTATGTCGAGGATTCGATCAAAACCCTGTATGCAATTCCCTTTGTCAATCGGTACGTTACTTGCCCGAGACTTGATCGTCGGTATCCCAATACCTTGTTCAGTCTCGTTACCGGCAAGTCACTTTACTCGTACCGTAATGCATGATCCCGTGTCCAACACCTTGGTCACATTGAGCTCATTATGATGATGCATTACCGAGTGGGCCCAGAGATACCTCTCCGTCATACGGAGTGACAAATCCCAGTCTCGATCCGTGTCAACCCAACAGCTACTTT
>NW_025272416.1:0-1364 GCF_018294505.1 Triticum aestivum | reverse complement strand
CATAAGGTCAAGGTACAACTCCAAGTCGTCCTGTTACCGAAGATCACGGCTATTCGAATAGATTAACTTCCCTGCAGGGGTGCACCACATAGCCCAACACGCTCGATCCCATTTGGCCGGACACACTTTCCTGGGTCATGCCCGGCCTCGGAAGATCAACACGTCGCAGCCCCACCTAGGCACAACAGAGAGGCCAGCACGCCGGTCTAAACCTAAGCGCGCAGGGGTCTGGGCCCATCGCCCTGAGCACACCTGCACGTTGCGAGGGCGGCCGGAAGCAGACCTAGCCTAGTAGGCGTTCCAGTCCAATCCGGCGCGCGCCGCTCCGTCGCTGACGTCTGAAGTGCTTCGGCTGATACCACGACGTCGGGATACCCATAACTACTCCCACGTAGATGGTTAGTGCGTATAGGCTCGTAGCCAGACTCAGATCAAATACCAAGATCTCGTTAAGTGTGTTAAGTATCCGCGAACGCCGAACAGGGTCAGGCCCACCTGTCTCCTAGGTGGTCTCAACCTGCCCTGCCGCTCCGCCACAAAGTAACAGTCGGGGGCCGTCGGGAACCCAGGCCCACCTCTACCGGGATGGAGCCACCTGTCCTTTCAGCCCCCAACTCCGAACTGTATCACAGGTAATGTAACAGTGTAAAGTATATAGTATATGCCCGTGATCACCTCCCGAAGTGATCACAGCCCAGTAGTATAGCATGGCAGACGGACAAGAGTGTAGGGCCACTGATGGAACACTAGCATCCTATACTAAGCATTTAGGATTGCAGGTAAGGTATCAACAGATGTAGCGACAATGTCAGGCTATGCATCAGAATAGGATTAGCGAAAGCAGTAACATGCTACACTACTCTAATGCAAGCAGTATAGAGAAGAGTAGGCGATATCTGGTGATCAAGGGGGGGGCTTGCCTGGTTGCTCTGGCAAGAGAGAGGGGTCGTCAATTCCGTAGTCGAACTGGTCAGCAGCAGCGTCGGTCTCGTAGTCTACCGGAGAGAAGAGGGGGAAGAAATAATGAATACAGAGCAAACAAGCATCACAAAATATAACAAGGCAATACGCGGTGTTCGGTGTGCCCTAACGCGGTAGTAGGTAATACCGGTGAAGGGGGGAAAACATCCGGGAAAGTATTCCCGGTGTTTCGTGTTTTCGGGTAGAGGAGCCGGAGGGGGAAAGTTGCGGGTTCGATAGGTTAGGGGGGTGTGGCGGACGAACGGACTGCGTATCCGGAATCGTCTCGTCGTTCTGAGCAACTTTCATGTTGAAATTATTTTAATCCGGATTACGGATTAAAAGATATGATTTATAAAAGATTTTATTAATTTCTGGAATTTTAATTAATTATTTAATTAATT
>NW_025272415.1:0-1364 GCF_018294505.1 Triticum aestivum | reverse complement strand
TGCCTATTTTATGAGCATGATGAACAAGGTGTTCATGGAGTTCTTGGATAAGTTCGTTGTAGTATTCATTGATGACATATTGGTTTTCTCCAAGAATGAGGAGGAACACGCTGAACATCTGCGCTTGGTTCTGGAGAAGCTCAGAGAACATCAACTTTATGCCAAGTTCAGCAAGTGTGAGTTTTGGCTCAAGGAAGTCGGATTCCTTGGACATGTTGTGTCAGGTGAAGGGATTGCAGTGGACCCTACCAAGGTAGAGTCAGTCACCGAATGGAATGCACCCACCACAGTTGGCGAGATTCGCAGTTTCCTTGGACTTGCAGGATATTACCGGAGATTTATTGAAAATTTCTCTAAGATTGCAAGGCCCATGACAACGTTGTTGAAGAAGGACACCAAGTTCGTTTGGACTGAAGAGTGTGAGGCCAGCTTTCAAGAGTTGAAGAAGCGTTTGGTTACAGCCCCAGTGCTAATCCTACCTGACATACACAAGGACTTTCAGGTGTATTGTGATGCTTCACGTCAGGGACTTGGAGGTGTTCTTATGCAGGAGGGAAAAGTTGTAGCTTATACTTCACGACAGCTTCGACCTCATGAGTTGAACTATGCCACGCATGACTTGGAGTTAGCAGCCGTTGTGCATGCACTCAAGACATGGAGACACTATCTTATTGGGAATCGTTGTGATGTTTACACGGATCACAAGAGTTTGAAGTACATTTTCACGCAGAAGGAGTTGAATCTCAGGCAAAGGAGATGGTTGGAACTTATAAAGGATTATGACATGAGTCTGCATTATCACCCAGGAAAAGCCAATGTTGTGGCGGATGCTTTGAGCCGTAAGAGTTACGTTAACACCCTTACAGCAGGAGGTTTACCTCCGGAGTTATGTGATGAGCTTAGAGACCTTCAGTTAGAAATAGTTCCAAGAGGTTATGTTGCCGCACTCGAGGTACAGTCCACCTTGTTGGGAAGAATCAGAGAAGCCCAGAAGTTGGACCAAGGTATTGCTGAGATAAAGGAAATGATGGGAAAAGGGAAAGCAAAAGGATTCCGTGAGGATGAAAATGGAACCATATGGTTTGAGCAACGGATTTGTGTACCCAATGATCCAGAGATCAGGAAGTTGATTCTTCAGGAGGCTCATGACTCACCATATTCGATACACCCAGGCAACACCAAGATGTATTTGGACTTGAAGGAAAGTTTTTGGTGGGCCGGTATGAAGAGAGAGATTGCCGAGTATGTGGCAATATGTGATGTATGTCAGAGAGTAAAGGCAGAGCATCAGAAACCAGCAGGTTTACTTCAGCCGTTGCCAATACCTGATTGGAAATGGGATAAACTTGGTATGGACTTTATCA
>NW_025272414.1:0-1364 GCF_018294505.1 Triticum aestivum | reverse complement strand
CATTAAATGCGTTTGTCCTACGTTGACCGAGTGATAAGCTCGATCACTGTAGCTTGCCACCTCCTGTGTGCCACTGTGGTAACCCCTTTGCATATAAAAGGAGGCCCAAGGCATACATAGAGACGATTCAGACTTTTGGACAAGGCACGCACCGTAGCTAGTTCAAAAGCTCAAGAACACATATATCCAGATGAGCAGGACTAGGGTATTACGCATCTTTGCGGCCCGAACCTGGGTAAAAATCCTTGTGTGCTAACGGCTCGACCTGCTCTTCGTGAAGCTAATCCCCCGCCGAACATAGAAGGGATCCTTGTGACCCCATAGGTGTTCGGTTTCCCCGACATCTTTGGCGTGCCAGGTAGGGGGGCATTAGTTGTGAGAATCTGGTCTGTTAGTTAGTACAGTAGTCTCTTCATCGCCATGGCGCCGAAGAAGAAGAAGATCACAGCGATCGGCCCGTCCGGGGCCACACCGCCCGCACCTGCGCGGACGGGCGACGTGGCGGGCGCCAGTGGTGAAGGAGATCAAGGTCGTCCGCGCCACCCTGGTGCGAGGGGCGGTGCGAGCGGTGTGGATTTCGGGCTCATTTGAGCACGGGCTCAGCAGCGAATTTTCGATGGCGATGCCCGTTTTATATCTGCAGATAGTAGGAACACAATGTTTCTTTGTAGCTCAGGCTACATGGAACCTCTTATCCTCAACCCTCCAGTCTTGCTTTGAGATCCGTACTCTCCAACTAACTTACAACAAGCAGATTTCTCTTTTTTTGTTTCTCTAAAATGAAACCATATATGAACTTCAAACTTTGCAGATTTCTCTTTTTTGTTTCTCTAAAATGAAACAATATAAAAAATGAAGATCTGAAAGTTTTTTCCCAGATGAAAAAATATTGTTGTTGTTCTACAAAATTTGAAGTTTATTTGTTGTGTCGTTTGAGAAAAAAAGACAAATGTGTCTGCACGGATCGCGATGCAGAAATGGATGGCAAAGATAAGGAGTACCATGTAGTCTAAGCTACAGAAAACCACACTCTAGTAGGAAACATGACAGAGATGATCGTGAACAAGTGGCACGCCCTCCAAACCAATTCCCGACGAGCTCTAAAATGGAGGCTCACGGGCTTGATTTGGTACACCCTTCATAAATTGTGGCAATCCGAAGCCGGACAATGATTCTGCTAGTTTTTTTCGGCCAAAATAGCCATATCAACAGTTATTATGCCATTCGTGATTAATTTGAAATGCTTGTCGATCGATGGAAGTATCATATTAGGCTGCATGTCTATGATTGCAGGAATGGCATGAGGAAGCAGCATAATCCTCAGGTAAAAAAAAGCAAACATAATCCTTTTTGTGTTTTTTTTT
>NW_025272413.1:0-1364 GCF_018294505.1 Triticum aestivum | reverse complement strand
ACAGCGAACATGCAACCTTTCCCCTCCAGTTCATCTGTCTGACAGACGTCCGGAACCGGGAAAACTTTCTCGGATGTTTCCCCCTTCGGCAGTTTCTCCTAGCACTACGTTAGAACACCTCTACCACCGCTTATGGTCTTGTTATGCACATGTTTGTGTGTATTTACTATTTCTTCCCCCTCTTCTCTCCGGTAGACCCCGAGACCGAGGCTGATGTCCCTTTAATCGACTATGTTGACGACAACCCTCCTTCTTGTCTGAGCAACCAGGCAAGCCCCCCCTTTTGATCATCCCGATATCACCCATTCTATACTCTCATGCTTGCATTAGATTTTGCTACTGTTATTGTTTGCTCCTATTCTGATGCATAACCTACTTTTGTAACCTGCTCATTGTACCTTACCTACTTATCCTAAACTGCTTTGTATAGGTTGGTTAGTGATCCATTATTGACCCCCAGTACTTGTCCTTGTTGCCCCTGCTTCATCATTGACGACTCAATCAGCGTGATCGACGACCAGAGCCAGACACCTCACATCACATCACGCCCCTTTTGTTGCTTGACTCTATAGAGCTACTATCGAGTGCCGAGGGAGATCCCTCATAACGCACTCCTGATGATAATTCTGTAGTGTAGCTATTCGGTCGTGGTCATCGAGGGTGATTTCGTCTTTCACCATTCCCGATATGGCTCTGTCATTCAACACCTCAAGTGTGAACCTCGAGGGTGGTCCCTCTCACGTTCACCTTGATGATTACATTGAGTGGAATCCTCCGTGGGTGATTCCTCGGGTTTTCCCCTTGATGTCTGGACACACAATTACCTTGACTTTACTTGAGACCATTATTGAAGTCAGGTCGGCCCTGAGGGGTACCCGCGAGTTGATGTGAAAGCCGGGCGGGCCCGTAGAGCACCCGCGAGTTTTCCACGTGGCACGACCGGGCAGTCTGGGCCCTTGTCATTAGTCTATGAGATGGGGCGACGGGGTCACATTATTGTGAGTCTCTGCTCATTTCCGTGAGCCCCCAATGCACTAACATGTTTGGGTATTTGTTCTGAGTTGGCCTTTGGCCTTTACGCACTAACCACCACGCGAGAATAGATATGGGCCTCGACGTCGCAGTATCAGCAAAGCTTCGTCAGACGTCCAGTTCAGCAGTGCGGCACGACTGGGCCGACACCATCCTGTAGTGGTGGAGCCTGGTGCGCCCTGCTCGTAACGACCCGGAGTGCAACAGGCGATGGGCCCAGACCCTAGAGTGCTTAGGAGGTAGACTGGCGGGGACTTCTCTGCTGAGCCTAGGTAGGGCTACGACGTGTTGATCTTCCGAGGCCGGGCATTGACCCCAGAAAGGTTTGTCCG
>NW_025272412.1:0-1364 GCF_018294505.1 Triticum aestivum | reverse complement strand
TCCAGCTTCATGCTAGGGGACGCACTACCAGAAACTGAAATTTTTCTGTGCGTTATAACTTTTCCTGTCGGGCCCGCACTAGCGCACAGGAAAATGGGCCATATTCCTGTGCGCCAGGCAAAAACTCACAGAAAAAACAATATTGCTGTCGGTCCTGGCCCGGCCCACAGGACTAACCAATATCCCTGGCGTGCGTAACCCACAGCGAAAATGAAGCCCAGGTTTGCCGCCATGAATTCAGCCACGCGCGCGAAAACAAAGCCCGTCCCGCCGCTGAACTAATTTTTGGGCTGCCGCTCACCGGTTGGAAAACTTGGAATAAAGCCCCAGCGAAAAAATCCCAGTCATTCCCCACCCGAGCCAGACAGCGGCGCCCCCAAATCCCAGATCTGGCCGCCGCCAGCCATCGGCGTCCCAGATCCCTCGTCGTCTCTACGCAGATGCGCCCCAAATCCGTCGCCAACCTGCTGCGCCCCAGATCCCTCGTCGCCGGATGCGCGTCCGCCAACCTCTCTCCCGCCCCATTCGCCATACTCGCTGGGTTGCCGAACAAGGAACAGCCGCCGCCGGAATATGGCCGTCAACTTCGCCTCTACCTCCGGAGGGTCGCCGTAAAGGTACCTGCTAATGTCGTCAATCGATCGCCATCGCATCCTTCTATGAGTGCCGCCCCTTTCCATCCAGGTACCACCCTTCCAGATCCATTTTTTTCTTCTTATTTTCCCTTCTTTAGGATTTGTTTCCATTTCCTGATTAATTTCATATGTGAGTACCCCCGACTCTAATGACCAGAAAATAACGAGAATGGTCTCCTTCCTCATTTGCTGGGTACTGGTAGAAGAAAATGGCTCTATACAGACATTGGTCTTGAATAGGCCAAGGTAGTTGATGTCTCTCCTCTGCAACCGTATGTCTGCAAGAGATTCTACTAGTAGTACTAGCTAGAACCACAACTGCTTTTAGAAAGTCTGATATATTTTGATTTTCATCTTCCAGGTTACAGGACTCCTAAAAAATCACTTCTTCAGAGGAGGGAAACAAAGTTGGACTGTTAATTGTAAAGGTAATGGACAATACTGCATGCTTGTTATCATTTAATATATCACTGGTTTCTCAAATATAGCTCTGCATATCTTCTTTTTCTGGTTTTGTAATTGTGGGTCACCCCTTCCAATATTTGTATTTTGTGTATCAACATGTAACTGGAAGTTGTAACTAGAGTAAGAAGTAACAGCGAACATTGGTTTCTCAGTTAATTTTCTCAAGATCGAGCAGTAAATAAGAATCATGAAAAAGACATTAGCAGGTTCTATACATAAACTATTTTTTTGTCTTGTGTTGGTACACACGGTGCATAAGGTTTT
>NW_025272411.1:0-1364 GCF_018294505.1 Triticum aestivum | reverse complement strand
AAAAAAAAAGCGTGAGAAAAAAAAAGAGAGAAGAAAAAAAAATTGGATCTATCTAGAATCAATCTCGTACCTGAATTCGGATTGGAATCTGTTTTGTGCACTGTTCAGTAAACAGCTTGTCTATTGTTTCACATCATTATCTTTACTGCCGTTGTGATCTTCACTTATATCTTGTTGTCCAGAGCTACTTTGTATCCTTCATTGATGCTGGTTGTGCTATGACGTGACCTCATTAGTGTTCTAGGCTCGCGTCTCTAGTTCGGTCTAGCCTAGGACCAGCACAGTACCGTCGTTGAGCGTTTATTCAACATTGCATCTTTGAATTGATTATTGCTAATCTTTTGCTACCATATATAGCCAACCCAGCTCCACATATTTCTACACCGTGTATACGTACGCTCCCCTGGCAATCGCTTTACTCAATATTCGGAGTTACTTGACACCGCTGGTTGCCGATCACCGCCTGCTGCATGGTAAGAACGTGTAAGACATTGATATTTGCTTTACTGTGAGCGCTTTACCACCACATCCTAATAGTTATAGGAACATTATTTTTGGGTTTTGTTTCTTGTTCTACTAATCATGACAGGATCCAGAGTCAATTCATGGGCTTCGTCGATCGCGGGAGACGTGCCACCACCTTTGCAAATACCACAACCGTCACGAGAGGTGCACAAACATCCAAATGCACATGATCAGGTTAATGTATCTATACCACCATTTAATGGCCGTTTTAAACCTGCTTTATATATTGAATGGGAGTTCGACATAAAAATATATTTGCTTCCCATAATTTCAATGAACATAAAAAGGTTAAGGTTGCGGTTGGTTCTTTCACTGGTTATGCTTTGGTTTGGTGGAGTGAATATTGTCGGTTACACCCTGATTATATACCTACTACTTGGGATGATTTGAAACTTGCCATGCGACGTACTTTCGTCCCTGCTTATTATACTCGTGACATGATTAAGAAGTTGCAACACTTAAAACAAGGTAGTGAAACTGTAACAAAATATTATGATGATTTACAAACTACCTTGTTGCATTCCTCTTTGGAAGAAAGTGAAGATGATTTTATGGATAGATTTTGGGGAGGATTAAACCGTGATATTCAAGAGATACTAATTCATGAAGAGTGTTATCCTATGGACCATTTGTTTCATCTTGCTTGCAAAGCTGAACAGGAAATAAAACGACGTGTTGGCCACGAGGAGAACAAGCGCACGGTGCACATTCCAAGAGTTGATATGATTGTTCCTTCAACTACTAGGCATACTATGACAACCACATCCGTTGTTGTCAGGACTACATCACCTCCACCATGTGACACATCGCCCCCGAGAGTGGCTACATCATCTGAGTTG
>NW_025272410.1:0-1364 GCF_018294505.1 Triticum aestivum | reverse complement strand
AGTCTCCTTTGGGTATCCTATGAAGACACATTTCTCCGATTTAGGTTTGAGCTTATCAGGATGAAACTTTTTCACATAAGCATCGCAACCCCAAATTTTAAGAAACGACAACTTTGGTTTCTTGCTAAACCTCAGTTCATAAGGCGTCGTCTCAACGGATTTTGATGGTGCCCTATTTAACGTGAATGCAGCTGTCTCTAATGCATAACCCCAAAACAATAGTGGTAGATCGGTAAGATACATCATATATCGCACCATATCTAATAAAGTATGATTACGACGTTCGGACACACCATTACACCATGGTGTTCCAGGTGGCGTGAGTAGTGAAACTATTTCACATTGTTTTAACTGAAGGCCAAACTCGTAACTCAAATACTCTTCTCTACGATCAGATCGTAGAAACTTTATTTTTCTTGTTACGATGATTTTCCACTTCACTCTGAAATTCTTTGAACTTTTCAAATGTTTCAGACTTATGTTTCATTAAGTAGATATACCCATATCTGCTCAAATCTTCTGTGAAGGTGAGAAAATAACGATATCCGCCACGAGCCTCAATATTCATCGGACCACATACATCTGTATGTATGATTTCCAATAAATCTGTTGCTCTCTCCATAGTTCCAGAGAACGGTGTTTTAGTCATCTTGCCCATGAGGCACGGTTCGCAAGTACCAAGTGATTCATAATCAAGTGATTCCAAAAGTCCATCAGTATGGAGTTTCTTCATGCGCTTTACACCAATATGACCTAAACGGCAGTGCCACAAATAAGTTGCACTATCATTATTAACTTTGCATCTTTTGGCTTCGATATTATGATTGTGTGTATCACTACGATCGAGATCCAACAAACCATCTTCGTTGGTGTGTATGACCATAGAAGGTTTTTATTCATGTAAACAGAACAACAATTGTTCTCTAACTTAAATGAATAACCGTATTGCAATAAACATGATCAAATCATATTCATGCTCAACGCAAACACCAAATAACACTTATTTAGTTTCAACACTAATCCCGAAAGTATAGGGAGTGTGCGATGATGATCACATCATTCTTGGAACTACTTCCAACACACATCGTCACCTCTCCTTTTACTAGTCTCTGTTTATTCTGCAACTCCCGTTTCGAGTTACTACTCTTAGCAACTGAACCAGTATCAAATACCGAGGGGTTGCTATAAACACTAGTAAAGTACACATCAATAACATGTATATCCAATATACCTTTGTTCACTTTGCCATCCTTCTTATCCACCAAATAGTTGGGGTAGTTCCGCTTCCAGTGACCAGTCCCTTTGTAGTAGAAGCACTTAGTCTCAGGCTTAGGACCAGACTTAGGCTTCTTCACTTGAGCAGC
>NW_025272409.1:0-1364 GCF_018294505.1 Triticum aestivum | reverse complement strand
AAATTAAATTGTGGGATTGGGAAGTAGAATTGAGGTAGTACCTATTACCTGTTACTTATGAAACCTTGGGAGTTACTTCTACGTTTGCTTATTATGCTATGCTATGCTAGTAGACGTGGATTGGGTGAGTGAATATCCATGACAGATGTGAGATTGTTAATTAATGGTTTATCTAAGGTGGCAACCTAAACACACATCTGGGTGGATTGAGGCACCTGGTTTCCATCAGGATTTGCCTGTATTTCTTCGGACCGCCACCCAGGCTCTAAGGGATCATAAGATATTTCAAACTGGAAACTTCCGTGTGCAGCCACAAGCCAATTATGGGCTCTGGCGTAGTTGATTAAGTTGTGCGAACTCTTACGGGTAGGCTAGCTGATGTAGGGGATGTAGGTTGGTACGGTCTACCCACATGTAAGGTGCTAGCGCTTCTGAAAGACTATGTCTCGGTCATCCGTTTCTCAAACACCATGCAGTGCGAGAACCAAGCGGAGGCGATCGAGTCTTGTGGGGAAAAGTGCGCAAGCCTCTGCAGAGTGTATAAACTAATCATGATTAGCCGTGTCCCCGGTTATGGACATCTTGAGTATCTAGTACTTGGATTATCCTGTTGAATCTCAACATGTTACCTCTAATTAATATTGTTGGTTTTTAATGTGTACTTTTAATTGGGATTGAGAATGCTGTCAACCATTCTCAATGTTTCACAACCACCATGATAGTTAAATAAATGTATTCCTTTGCAGTAGGGAAAAATTGGCTTTTCGCAAAAACTGTAACCATAGAGTTTTCCACCAGCCATATATGCATGTAGTATAGCCTATTCTTTCATTACTCTCTATGTGTTACATTGCCAGCATATTCCATGTGCTGACCCGTTTTTGGGCTGCAACTTTTCATGTTGCAGACTTTTCAGACGACGAGTAAGTGGTACGTTAGGGTTACGATTTCCTATACTCAACTTTGCCGTTGGTGTTGATGGGAATCCACAACCTTGTTGCTTCCGCTATATTTTGGATTGAGGTAATAGTTTTACGTTACTTTATACATGTGATTTACCTCTGTTATAAATCCTTCGAGTACTGTGTGTGTCAGCATACCGATCCAGGGATGACACGAAAGCACAGAGACTTGATCCATTCGGGTCGGGTCGCTACAGCAACAGCAACAGCAACAGCAATAACAATAACAACAACAACAACAACAGCAACAACAACAACAGCAACATCAACAGCAATAGCAACAGCAACAGCAACAATAGCAACAGCAACAATAGCAACAGCAACAGCAACAACAACAGCAACAGCAACAGCAACAGCAACACCAACAATAACAGCAACAGCAACAGCAACAGCAACAGCAGC
>NW_025272408.1:0-1364 GCF_018294505.1 Triticum aestivum | reverse complement strand
CAATTGGATTGGTCGAGAACCAATTCCAGTTAAAAGAATGGAAGCTCAGCCGGAAAGGTAATTTATAAGGATCAATGATGATTGCGTGTATTCGCAACATATTGAGTCAACAGACTCAAAATGATAATGACAAGGAATGTTAATAAGGTTTCTATACTTATGGGATTAATCATAATGAAAGCAAACAAGAAATTCCAGAGCAATAGGTTGCTGAGGATTTTCGGAAGATCGAATGGTATTTTGAAGACTTTTGTGAAATACATGAATCAACTGGGGATGAGTGGATACTCAATAAGTGCGAGAAATTATTTGAAGGGGTATTCATGTGGCAAAGAACTGCTAGGCAGTAGGCACAAAGTATTCTCGGAACAATAGAGAAAACTTCGGGGTATCTTGTAATAACAAGATCAATGGGGGATGATCGTATGAATGGCAAGTGTAAGTAGTTTTCCATACGGATTTATCGGTGGTCGGGAATAGCAAAAGCGATGGGCACAAAGTCTCGAGAGAATATCAAAGAGTATCTCCGAAATCTTCTGGTGCAATCGGTGATCATCCAGACTGAAGGGCCCCTCCGGTAGAAAGTATTTTCGAGAACCTAAAAGTTAGAATTTAGTAAAAATCGTTTAACCCGAATAGAAGGGAGTTCAGAATCCCAGAGTAAAGGTCGAGGAGTAAAAGATCCTAATACCACCCAATGGCGACGTGGGCCCATAAGGCACACAGCCATGTTAGTAAAAGTTTTTGCAATGTCTAGACTCGACTTCGGCCAAGGAGTGTGGAAGGGGGATTCCTACAGGCAGTCGGCTCTGATACCAACTTGTGACGCCCCCAATTTAATCGTACACTAATCATGCACGCAAACGTGTACGATCAAGATCAGGGACTCACGGGAAGATATCACAACACAACTCTAAAACATAAATAAGTCATACAAGCATCATAATACAAGCCAGGGGCCTCGAGGGCTCGAATACAAGTGCTCGATCATAGACGAGTCAGCGGAAGTAACAATATCTGAGTACAGACATAAGTTAAACAAGTTTGCCTTAAGAAGGCTAGCACAAACTGGGATACAGATCGAAAGAGGCGCAGGCCTCCTGCCTGGGATCCTCCTAAACTACTCCTGGTCGTCGCCAGCGGGCTGCACGTAGTAGTAGGCAACTCCAGAGTAGTAGTCGTCGTAGCCGAAGGTGGCATCTGGATCCTGGGCTCCAACGTCTGGTTGCGGCATCCGAGAAGAAGAGGAAAACGAGGGAAAAGAGGGAGCAAAGCAACCGTGAGTACTCATCCAAAGTACTCGCAAGCAAGGAGCTACACTACATATGCATGGGTATATGTGTAAAGGGCCATATCGGTGGACT
>NW_025272407.1:0-1364 GCF_018294505.1 Triticum aestivum | reverse complement strand
CGGCGCGCGCCGCTCCGTCGCTGACGTCTGAAGTGCTTCGGCTGATACCACGACGTCGGGATACCCATAACTACTCCCACGTAGATGGTTAGTGCGTATAGGCTCGTAGCCAGACTCAGATCAAATACCAAGATCTCGTTAAGCGTGTTAAGTATCCGCGAACGCCGAACAGGGCCAGGCCCACCTGTCTCCTAGGTGGTCTCAACCTGCCCTGTCGCTCCGCCACAAAGTAACAGTCGGGGGCCGTCGGGAACCCAGGCCCACCTCTACCGGGATGGAACCACCTGTCCTTTCAGCCCCCTCGTCAGAATCACTTGCGGGTACTCAATGAGCTGACCCGACTTTAGTCACCATCTGTATAGTATGTATGTATGTATAGTATATACCCGTGATCACCTCCCAAGTGATCACGGCCCGATAGTATAGCAAGGCAGACTGACAAGAATGTAGGGCCAATGATGATAAACTAGCATCCTATACTAAGCATTTAGGATTGCGGGTAAGGTATCAATGACTGTAGCAGCAATGACAGGCTATGCATCAGAATAGGATTAACGGAAAGCAGTAACATGCTACACTACTCTAATGCAAGCAGTATAGAGGAGAATAGGCGATATCTGGTGATCAAGGGGGGGGGGCTTGCCTGGTTGCTCTGGCAAGAGAGAGGGGTCGTCAACTCCGTAGTCGAACTGGGCAGCAGCAGCGTCGGTCTCGTAGTCTACCGGAGAGAAGAGGGGGAAGAAACAATGAATACCATGCAAACAAATGCATATCGATGCATGACATGACAAGTAACGATGCTAGGTGTGCCCAATCGCGATAGTAGGTGATACCGACGAAAGGGGGAAACATCCGGGAAAGTATTCCCGGTGTTTCGCGTTTTCGGACTGGTGAACCGGAGGGGGAAAGTTGCGTGTTCGGTATGCTAGGGGTGTGTGGCGGACGAACGGACTGCGTATCCGGAATCGTCTCGTCGTTCTGAGCAACTTTCATGTTGAAAATATTTTAATCCGAGTTACGGATTAAAAGATATGATTTTTAAAAGATTTTAACAATTTCTGGAATTTAATTAATTATTTAATTAATTCGAAAAATGGATTTATGACGTCAGCATGATGTCATGCTGACGTCAGCAGTCAACAGGGGTTGACTGAGTCAACCCTGACATGTGGGTCCAGTGGGACCCACCTGTCATTCTCTATTTAAATTAATTAGGGTTTAGGTTAATCTAATTACAGTTTAATTAAACTAATTAGTTAATTAGGTTAATCTAATTATGATTAATTAACTTAATTAATTCCTTAATTAATTAATTAATTTAATTATTATTTATTTATTTAATAAATATTATTTTTATTTTTTTT
>NW_025272406.1:0-1364 GCF_018294505.1 Triticum aestivum | reverse complement strand
AGTTTGGAGATATTTGAGCATTTAAATATTTTATATTATTTTAAATGCCCAAATTCAAATATCTATGATTTAATTCAAAGACCCTATGATGGCCTAGAAAAATGTGCACCACTTTTGTCAGAGGTTCTGAACCAAGGCTAAAATGATGGACATTTTAGAAGGGCATTTCAGGTTCATTGAAAAATTATTTTAGTAACCCTAGTTGGTTTCAGAGGGGACTGGGGGTTCTGTCATCCCCATTTCAAGTTTCTGATGAAAAAGTAAACATGATGCAACACTCTAATGCATGACTAGCTAGGGTGTGACAACTCACCCCCACTCAAAAGAATCTCGTCCCGAGATTTGGGTTCCTCCGAGAAGAAGGCGGGGTATTCAAGTCGAAGACGATCCTCCCTTTCCCAAGTTGCTTCATCTTCAGAATGGTGCGACCATTGAACCTTGAGAAACTTGATATTATGACGTCGCGTGGTACGCTCGGCTTGATCGAGGATACAAATGGGGTACTCTCGATATGTAAGATTATCTTGGAGATCAAGCGTTTCGTGGTCCACTTCACGGATAGGATCCGAGAAGCAACGCCTGAGTTGAGAAACGTGGAAGACATCGTGAACTCTGGAGAGGTGTGGAGGTAGTTCCAATTGGTAGGCAACTTCTCCTTGTTTGGCAAGAATGCGAAAAGGTCCAATGTAACGAGGAGCCAATTTGCCTTTGATACCGAAACGATGGGTTCCCTTCAGAGGGGTGACCCGAAGGTAAGCCTTCTCGTCAACCTCGAAAGTCATAGCCTTATGTTTTCGGTCATATTGACTCTTTTGACGGGATTGGGCTGTTTTCAACTTTTCACGAACGATACGAACTTGTTCTTCTGCTTCCTGAATCATACCCGGGCCAAAGAATTGTCTTTCCCCGGTCTCTGAGCAGTTAAGGGGTGTTCGACATCGCCGTCCATAGAGAACTTCAAAAGGGGCTTTACCCAAGCTAGATTGATAGCTGTTGTTGTAAGCGAATTCGGCAAATGGAAGGCACTTCTCCCAGTCCATTCCGAACGAGATAACAGAGGCTCGAAGCATGTCTTCTAGAATCTGATTGACGCGTTCCACTTGACCACTTGACTGAGGGTGGAAAGCGGTGCTAAAGGAGAGACGGGTTCCCATAGCATTTTGGAAACTTTCCCAAAATCGAGAGGTGAAAAGACTTCCTCGATCCGAATTGATTTCCAAAGGGACACCATGGAGAGACACTATTCGGGAGATGTATAAGTCTGCCAGCTGACTAGCGGTTATACTCTCACGAACAGGTAAGAAATGAGCTACTTTGGAAAGACGATCGACCACGACGAAAATAGCATTATTCCCTCTTTTGGT
>NW_025272405.1:0-1364 GCF_018294505.1 Triticum aestivum | reverse complement strand
GCTCTGGGACCCTAAAACGGTGAGTAATAGACCATGAAAGAGCCCAGAAGAACAAAACTAGGATTGTTGATGAACGAGACGTAAACGCACCCCGGGGTTCGTCAATCGTGGAAATCGCCCTGGGACCCTAGAATCGGCCAAAATTGAGTGTTGACGACGGACACGTAAACGCACCACGAGGATCATCAATCGTGGAAATCGCTCTAGGACTCCAAAATGGTGAGTAATAGGTCATGAAAGAGCCCAAAATCGAAAATACTCGGATTATTGATGACGACACATAAACGCACCTCGGGGTTCGTCAATCATGGAAATCGCTCCGGGACCCAAGATAGTGAGCAATAGTCCATGAAACGGGCCAGAATCGGCCAAAACTGCGAGTGTTGATGACCGACACATAAACGTACCCCGGTGTTCGTCAATCGTAGAAATCACTCCCCGGCCCCAAAATTGAGTAATATTCCAGGAAATGGGCCGAAATCGGCCAAAACTGTGATTGTAGATGACCGACACGTAAGCGCACTTCGGGGTTGGTTAATCGTGGAAATCGCTCTGGGACCCCAAAACGGCGAGTAATAGTCCACGAAACGGGCCAGCATCGACAAAAACGGCAAGTGTTGATGACCGACACATAAATGCACCCCAAGGTTCGTCAATCATGGAAATCACTCTGGGAAAAACTGAGTAATACTCGAGGAAGTGGGTCAGAATCTGCCAAAACTGATATTGTTGATGACCGACATGTAAGCGCACCTTGGGGTTCAACAATCATGGAAATCACTTTGGGACCCTAAAACAGTGAGTTATAGTCCACGAAACGGGTCAGAATCGACAAAAACAACGAGTGTTGATGACCAACACATAAACGCACCTCGGGGTTAGTCAATCATGGAAATCACTTTGGGACCCTAAAACGGTGAATAATAGTCCAAGAAACGGGCCAGAATCGGCCCAAACTGCGAGTCTTGACGACCAACATGTAAGCACACCTCGGGGTTCGACAACCATGGAAATCGCTTTGGGACCCAAAAACTGTGAGTAATAGTCCATGAAAGAGCCCAGAATCGGACAAACCTTGGATTATTGATGAACGATAGATAAACGCACCCCGGGGTTTGTCAATCATGCAAATTGGTCATGGACCCCAAATCAGTGAGTAATACTCCATGAAACGGGCCAGAATCGGCCAAAACTATGAGTGCTGATGACCAACACAAAAACGCACCCCGGTGATCGTCAGTCGTGGAAATCACTCCGGGACCCCAAAACTGGGTAATAGTCCAAGAAACCGGGCATAATCGGCCAAAACTGCGATTGTGGATGACCGACACGTAAGCTCTCCTTGGAGTTCAACAACCATGGAT
>NW_025272404.1:0-1364 GCF_018294505.1 Triticum aestivum | reverse complement strand
CCCTCAGCTCCACTCCGGTGGCCTCCGCGATCCATTTGGTGGCCGAAACGACCAAAATCACTTCCGCCGCCGCGTCGGGCTCGCCGGCGACTAAACGCCGGCAGCCGACATTGACTTTGACCACGGGTGGGCCCTGGTTGACTCCTCTGAGTCAATGACAGGTGGGGCCCAGCCCTGTTAATTAAACAGGATTAGTTTTAATTAAGTTTTAATTAAAATAATCACCCTGACACGCGGGACCCACTGTCAGGTTTGACCTGGACCAGTTCCGTTGACCTGCTGACGTCACACTGACGTCAGGCTGACGCAGTAATTGAATTTCTGGATTTAAATTAAATCAGGAAATTCCAGAATATTATTTAAACTTCAAAAATTCATAACTTTTATTCTGTAACTCCAAATTGGACAAATTATATATGAAAAATGATCAGAAAAATCCAATCTATCCATCTGTACTATTTTCATGCATGATCAAACAAGTTAAATTGATGTTTTAATCAGAACAAGGAAAAGCACTTTAAACGGCCATATTTGAATTTGAAATTTGAATCTTTGATTTAAATTTGCTCAAACCCTTCTGGTTTTAGTTGCATTAGCCCAACACACTCATATTGCCATGTTTCATGCATGCATCATATTGTTGCATATTGTTTGGTAATGTTGTGTATCGGTGCTCTCTGCGGCAGGTTCCGTCCCCGAAGAGTACCCTGATTACCCTAGCGAAGAACCGTATCCGTGCAACGAACCATCAGGCAAGCAACCAACCATTTGATCATATCGATACAATCCCATGTTCTCGCTCCTGCTCTCTTTTACTGCATTAAGACAACGCGATTCAAACTGCTGTGTGCTACGGTAGTTGAACCCATTTCCTCTGCGTGACCTGTCATTGCCACAGTAACTAGATGAAACCCACTAGCATGTGTAGGAGTTGATTGAGCCTATGTATGTGTTGTTCCTACCTTGCTATGCCTGCTATGCTTAGAGTCGTGTCAGGTCTGGTTCATCTGGGTGATGGACTAGAGTGAAATGATTATGTCGGTAATGAGAGTGGTGTGGTGAACACGATTTGGTAAAGGTATCGATGAGAGGCCATGTAGGAGTACATGGTGGGTTGTTTCATTGAAGCCGACCTTAAGCACTGAGATCTGTATGTGTGATTTAAGAATCAGCTACTACCATACATTGGGCCCTGAAATATGACCCCGCTCGACTTCTTATTCACCCTAGCTCTCTGTCCAGGAGTTGCAAGTAGTTTCTGGTGTTTGTAGCCTACTGGAGGCCGTGGACAGCGCTGACCGTAGGGGTGGGCTGTGATGCGGTAGGTACGTGGCCGGGTGTACCGAATACCCGTTAGGTATCTC
>NW_025272403.1:0-1364 GCF_018294505.1 Triticum aestivum | reverse complement strand
GGTCCTGGCCCGGCCAACAGGACTAACCAATATCCCTGGCGTGCGTAACCCACAGCGAAAATGAAGCCCAGGTTTGCCGCCATGAATTCAGCCACGCGCGCGAAAACAAAGCCCGTCCCGCCGCCGAACTAATTTTTGGGCTGCCTCTCACCAGTTGGAAAACTTGGAATAAAGCCACAGTGAAAAAATCCCAGTCATTCCCCACCCGAGCCAGACAGCGGCGCCCCCAAATCCCAGATCTGGTCGCCGCCAGCCATCGGCGTCCCAGATCCCTCGTCGTCTCTACGCAGATGCGCCCGATATCCGTCGCCAACCTGCTGCGCCCCAGATCCCTCGTCGCCGGATGCGCCTCCGCCAACCTCTCTCCCGCCCCATTCGCTATACTCGCTGGGTTGACGGCCTCCGGGATATGGCCGTCAACTTCGCCTCTACCTCCGGAGGGTCGCCGTAAAAGTACCTGCTAATGTCGTCAATTGATTGCCATCGAATCCTTCTATGAGTGCCACCCCTTTCCATCCAGGTACCACCCTTCCAGATCCATTTTTTCTTCTTATTTTCCCTTCTTTAGGATTTGTTTCCATTTCCTGATTAATTTCATATGTGAGTACCCCCGACTCTAATCACCAGAAAATAACGAGAATGGTGTCCTTCCTCATTTGCTGGGTACTGGTAGAAGAAAATGGCTCTATACAGACATTGGTTTTGAATAGGCCAAGGTAGTTGATGTCTCTCCTCTGCAACCGTATGTCTGCAAGAGATTCTACTAGTAGTACTAGCTAGAACCACAATTGCTTTTAGAAAGTCCGATATATTTTGATTTTCATCTTCCAGGTTACAGGACTCCTAAAAAATCACTTCTTCAGAGGAGGGAAACAGAGTTGGACTGTTAATTGTAAAGGTAATGGACAATACTGCATGCTTGTTATCATTTAATATATCACTGGTTTCTCAAATATAGCTCTGCATATCTTCTTTTCTGGTTTTGTAATTGTGGGTCACCCCTTCCAATATTTGTATTTTGTGTATCAACATGTAACCGGAAGTTGAAACTAGAGTAAGAAGTAACAACGAACATTGGTTTCTCAGTTAATTTTCTCAAGATCGAGCAGTAAATAAGAATCATGAAAAAGACATTAGCAGGTTCTATACATAAACTATTTTTTTGTCTTGTGTTGGTACAGACGGTGCATAAGGTTTTTTACTTGTGCTTTCACCCTTCCAAAATTTATCATGAATAATTGTATGGCATGTTTTCTCCTATATATTACAATAACATTCGATGTCTAGTATGCTCAAGATCATCTGGTCTGTTTTGAGCCAATAGCTGCTACATTTGTTCAGTCTTAAACTCCTAATGTTACTTT
>NW_025272402.1:0-1364 GCF_018294505.1 Triticum aestivum | reverse complement strand
GCATAGCCGTCATTTGCATTCATCACTATTAATTTATGTTGGGTATGACTATGATTGGATCTCTTTTACCATGAATTACAATGTCTAGTCAGTCCTTGATCTTTAAAGGTGCTCTGCATTTATGTTTTGCGGTCTCAGAAAGGGCTAGCGAGATACCATCTTGTTATATCATATTATGATTGTTTTGAGAAAGTGTTGTCATCCGAGATTTATTATTATTACTTGCTAGTTGATTATGCTATTGATATGAGTAATGATGAGACCTGAGAATTATTGCAAGTGTGGTTAGTTATGATTTATGCTGAAAACTTGAATGCTGGCTTGGCATAGTTACAACAACAAGAGCAAACAGAGTTTGTAAAAGTTTTTCTTTTTTTCAGTTTGTCAACTGAATTGCTTGAGGACAAGCAAGGGTTTAAGCTTGGGGGAGTTGATATGTCTCCGTCGTATCTACTTTTCCAAACACTTTTGCCCTTGTTTTGGACTCTATCTTGTATGATTTGAATGGAACTAACCCGGATTGACGCTGTTTTCAGCAGAATTACCATGATGTTGTTTTATGTGCAGAAAACAAATATTCTTGGAATGACCTGAAACTCCACGGGAGGTCTTAGAAAAAACAATAAAAAATCCTCGCCAAATATGAAGACTAGGGGGCCCACACCCTTTCCACGAGAGTGGGGGGGGGGCGCCCCCCCCTAGGGCGCGCCCCCTACCTCGTGGGCCCCCTGTTGACCCTCCGACGCCAACTCCAACTCTATATATTTGCTTTTAGAGAGAAAAAAAAGAGGGAGAAGAAATCATCGCGTTTTACGATATGGAGCCACCGCCAAGCCCTAAAACCTCTCGGGAGGGCTGATTTGGAGTCCGTTCAGGGCTCTGGAGAGGGGGATTCGTCGTCGTCGTCATCATCAACCATCCTCCATCACCAATTTCATGATGCTCACCGCCGTGCGTGAGTAATTGCATCGCAGGCTTGCTGGACGGTGATGGGTTGGATGAGATTTATCATGTAATCGAGTTAGTTTTGTTAGGGTTTGATCCCTAGTATCCATTATGTTCTGAGATTGATGTTGCTATGACTTTGCTATGCTTAATGCTTGTCACTAGGGCCCGAGTGCCATGATTTCAGATTTGAACCTATTATGTTTTCATCAATATATGAGAGTTCTAGATCCTATCTTGCAAGTCTATAGTCACCTACTATGTGTTATGATCCGGCAACCCCGAAGTGACAATAATCGGGACCACTCCCGGTGATGACCATAGTTTGAGGAGTTCATGTATTCACTATGTGCTAATGCTTTGTTCCAGTTCTCTATTAAAAGGAGGCCTTAATATCCCTTAGTTTCCAATAGGACCCC
>NW_025272401.1:0-1365 GCF_018294505.1 Triticum aestivum | reverse complement strand
ATAGTGCATTTCGAACACACAAAATGTCTGGAGTTCAAATAAGTTCAAAAATTGAAATCCCTTTGTAACCGACGAGTTTCCGTATGAAACGCTGATACTTCGAAAGAGACTGTCCGTTTTGTACACGAAGTGCATCCAATTTTTGCCGTAACCCTCATTACTTTCTTGCACATGCTATGTGGGAGAATTGATGATACCATGCAACCTTTCAACCTTTTCAGAGTTCATCTGAAATGCTTTTCAATTTCAGGGTCTTATAGCTCAAAATAAGCAGTAACTGCATGAAAAATAACAAATGAACTCAGAAAGGGTTAAAAATTGATGATGTGGCTTTGAATGGTGCATTTTGAAGACACAAAAAGTCAGGAGTTCAAATAAGTTTAAAAAAATGAAATCCCTTTGTAACAGACGAGTTTCCGTATGTAACCCTGATACTTCGAAAGAGATTGTCCATTTTGTACACGAAGTGCATCCAATTTTTGCCGTAACCCTCTCAACTTTCTTGCATATGCTATGTGGATGAAATGATGATACCATGCCAACTTTCAACCTTTTCAGAGTTCATTTGAAATGCTTTTCAATTTCAGGGTCTTATACCTCAAAATAAGCAGTAAATGCATGAAAAATACCAAATGAAGTCAGAAAGGGTTGAAAATTGATGATGTGGCTTTGAATAGTGCATTTTGAACACACAAAAAGTCTGGAGTTCAAATAAGTTCAAAAATTGAAATAACTTTGTAACAGATGAGTTTTCGTATGAAACCCTGATACTTTGAAAGAGATTGTCCATTTTGTACACGAAGTGCATCTAATTTTTGTCGTAACCCACCCTACTTTCTTGCACATGCTATGTGGATGAAATGATGATAGCATGCCAACTTTCAACCTTTTCAGAGTTCATTTGAAATGCTTTTCAATTTCAGGGTCTTATAGCTCAAAATAATCAGTAAATGCATGAAAAATAACAAATTAAGTCAGAAAGGGTTGAAAATTGATGATGTGGCTTTGAATGGTGCATTTTGAACATAGAAAAAGTCTGGAGTTCAAATAAGTTCAAAAAATGAAATCCCTTTGTAACCGACGAGTTTCCGTATGAAACCCTCATACTTTGAAAGAGACTGTCCGTTTTGTACACGAAGTGCATCCAATTTTTGCCGTAACCCTCTCTACTTTCTTGCACACGCTATGTGGGTGAAATGATGATACCATGCAACCTTTCAACCTTTTCAGAGTTCAATTGAAATGCTTTTCAATTTCAGGGTCTTATAGCTCAAAATAAGCAGTAAATGCATGAAAAATAACAAATGAACTCAGAAAGGGTTAAAAATTGATGATGTGGCTTTGAATGGTGCATTTTGAACACAC
>NW_025272400.1:0-1365 GCF_018294505.1 Triticum aestivum | reverse complement strand
GACGTACACGTAAACGCACCCCGGTCATTGTGAATGTGGAAATAGCTCTGGGACCCCAAAATGGTGAGTAATAGTCCACGGAAGAGCCCAGAATCGAACAAAATTACGATTGCTGGTGAGCGACATGTAAACGCACCCCGGGGTGCGTCAATTATGGAAATTGCTCCGGGACCCCAAAACAATGAGTAATAAACCATGAAACGGGGCAGAGTCAGCCAAAACTGCGAGTGTCGATAACCGACACATAAATGCACCCCAGGGATCGTCAATCATGGAAATCCCTCTAGGACCCGAAAACGGTGAGTAATAGTGCACGAAATGAACCAGAATCGGCCAAAACTACGAGTGTTGATGATCGACACGCAAACGCACCTTGCGGTTCGTCAGTTGTGGAAACCACTTCGGGGCCCCAAAACTGGGTAATAGTCACGAAACGGGACAGAATCGGCCAAAACTGCGAGTGTTGATGACCGACACGTAAGCGCACCTTTGGGTTCAACAACTATGGAAATCGCTTTGGGACCCCAAAACGGTGAGTAATAGTCCAAGAATCGGACCAGAATCATCCCAAACTGCGTTCGTTGATGACCGACACGTAAACGGACCTTAGGGTTCAGCAACCATTGAAATCGCTTTGGGACACCAAAACGGTGAGTAATAGTCCATGAGACGGGCCAGAATCAACCAAAATTGCGACTGTTGACGACGTACACGTAAACGCACCCCGGTCATTGTGAATGTGGAAATAGCTCTGGGACCCCAAAATGGTGAGTAATAGTCCATGGAAGAGCCCAGAATCGAACAAAATTACGATTGGTGGTGAGCGACATGTAAACGCACCCCGGGGTGCATCAATTATGGAAATTGCTCCGGGACCCCAAAACAATGAGTAATAAACCATGAAACGGGGCAGAGTCAGCCAAAACTGTGAGTGTTGATGACCGACACATAAATGCACCCCAGGGATCGTCAATCATGGAAATCGCTCTAGGACCCGAAAACGGTGAGTAATAGTGCACGAAATGAACCAGAATTGGCCAAAATTGTGAGTGTTGATAACCGACACGTAAATGCACCTTGCGGTTCGTCAGTTGTGGAAACCACTTCGGGGCCCCAAAACTGGGTAATAGTCACGAAACGGGACAGAATCGGCCAAAACTGCGAGTGTTGATGATCGACACGCAAACGCACCCCAGGGTTCGTCAATCGTGGAAATCACTCGAGGACCCCAAAACAGTGAGTAATAGTCCAAGAGACGGGCCAAAATCGGCCAAAACTGCGAGTGTTGATGACCGACACGTAAGCGCACCTTTGGGTTCAACAACTATGGAATTCGCTTTGGGACCCCAAAACGGTGAGTAATAG
>NW_025272399.1:0-1365 GCF_018294505.1 Triticum aestivum | reverse complement strand
GCAATCAAGAAGGGTGCATCATAAGGGATAAACATCTCAGGCAATTCATAATAGCATGATATGGTATAGCCCTTTCTGACGGAGAAGTCTTTCATTTCTTCGTCTTCGGCATTCGCGTCGGTGTTCACCTTCGCGAAGATTGCCACCACCTTGTCGATGCACCAGATAATATTGCTATCTCTATAGCTAACAAAATAATGCATTACAACAAGGTTGACACGCAGGTCATTAAAGTGCAATCATATGGCTCCAACCATCATGCCGAATCATGACACGCAGCTCATGTTAATCAAATTACATCATATAGTCATCTCATACATAATCGAATTAGTATGAGAACTGCTATACCACATCATATGCACATCCTGCAAAACCAAGTTAGACGCCTCTAATCGGTTTATGCAAAATTTATTTTACGTGGCTTCTAAGGTTTTGACTTAAACCGCAGCGACCAACGTTTTATCATCAGGTATGATTATTCAAGTTGCTAGATTAACATCTCGGGGTGTATGAAACACGGGATAATTAAATCTCGAGCCCCATACTAAACTTCTTCATACGCATGACCCCCGTGCAGATCATATCTGCAATGCCCTTTCATCTGCATGTATTCTAGATCGAAACCTGCATCTACGCATAGCACGGCTCTTGATGCCACTGAAGGGGAACGCGACAGAAAACAAAAAATTTCCGACCTACGCACCAGCCCAAGACCACTATGGAGACAGCATACATGGTTTGATCTTTTTCGTTACCGATTCGTAGCGCAGCGGGAAGTAGAGTCGATGACGATCGGCGGTGCAGATCCCCGCAGCTAGGATTTACAAGCTCCCAACCGCGAGGATGTATACCCTCATCTGCTCCTCAGACAGCCCTCCGGGAGGCGATCGAACAGCCCCCCGGACGGTGTCGCGGACAGCCCTTCGGGAGGACCTTCGAAACTCGAACGGTCACTCGGACAGCCCTTCGGGAGGACCTTCGAAACTCGGACGGTCACACGGACAGCCCTTCAGGAGGCACTCACGAACTAAGACCGAAACTACGATCTCTCTACAGAGTTGCACACATACGGTGTCATCTATCCGGCAGGGCTTCGCCGTCCAGAACTAGTTCCTGCCGGAACCCAGACAGCCTTACGGCTCTACGAAACTCTTTTCGTGGGAGGGAGAGAAGAAGCCAGATAATGCATGGCATGTGTATGAGAGCAAGGGATGAGTGTGGAGGGCTGCCCCTCCACCTCTATTTATAGGAAATCCCAAGGGGGTAGGGTAGTTTCACAAAAAACCCAAAATGCACATGAATGAAGTCCTTCCACAAGGACCTAGGAGTGAAACCAAGGAACAAGAGGGTCCCCAAGGGGGGATA
>NW_025272398.1:0-1365 GCF_018294505.1 Triticum aestivum | reverse complement strand
GCGGGCTAACAGGACTCCGGTACTCAAAGCGTGACATTTCCCCGAAGGGACAGACACAGGAACGAAGAAGGACACATGCCGGCCAGCCTAAGTGTTCCAGAGCAGTAGCAAGCTACCATGGCTCAGCGGTAACACTAGGAGACATTTCCCGGTAAGAGAGGCTACTAAAGATAAACAACTAGATAGTCAGATCCCACACATACCAAGCATTTCAATCACACACACAATATGCTCGATATGTGCAAATACAACGAAGCATCACAACATGACTCTATGACACAAGTACTTTATTTAAGGCTCAGGGAGCCATACATAACATACACACAAGGGTACGGGTCTTACGACCCAACATACAAGTCATACAGTCATACAAGCTAGCAGCGGAAGTAACTTGTCTGAGTACAGACAACTAGTAAAATAAAAGAGGCTTGGAAAGCCTAGCTATACTACGTGGTCCTTCACAAGCTCAGGGTCACCACCTGGGTCTTTAGCCTACTCGTTGATGTCAACGTCTACATAGAACCCATCAGAAGGGGTTGCAGCGTCTTCTGTAAAAATGTAGATTATAGCAACATGAGTACAAAGGTACTCAGCAAGACTTACATCAGATCCTACATACATGCATAGTATCAAGAAGGGTTGGTGGAGTTATTGCAGCAAGCCAGCTTTGACTCTTGGCTAGACTATCCTACGTTACTCCATTTTGGAATAGTTTTGCGCACACGAGTCCACTATTCACCACTTCAATACACTACCGAGGATCCACCTCCGTCTTCCTACGGAAGAGCCATCCTCGGCACTCACACTTATCTTGAGGCTTTTAGTAGTTTCCATTTACTTGTCTATGAACTGTATAGGCAACCAAGTAGTCCTTTACCGCGGACGCGGCTATTCAAATAGATCATGTTAACCCTGCAGGGGTGTACTTCTTCATACACGCTCCCACCACTTACCGTCGTTTACACGACATGTACTCGGCAACCTTCAAGCGGAAGCCCAACGTGGGTGTCGGCCACGACCTACCTAATCACCTAAGCCTCCAGTCCAGGTTTATCGCCTATTCAGGTTCCATCCGCAGGGAGTCCGGCCGAGGTTTCCCATACGGCCCCGAACGATGTGAACAGGGTTCCCGAGATACCTAACGGGTATTCGGTACACCGTGCCACGTACCTACCGCATCACAGCCCACCCCTACGGTCAGCGCTGTCCACGGCCTCCAGTAGGCTACAAACACCAGAAACTACTTGCAACTCCTGGACGGAGAACTAGGGTGAATAAGAAGCCGAGAGGGTCCATTGGTTTCGGGCCCAATGCATGGTAGTAGCTGATTCTTAAATCACACATACAGATCTCAGTGCTTAAGGT
>NW_025272397.1:0-1365 GCF_018294505.1 Triticum aestivum | reverse complement strand
TGGACGCACCTCGTGTACAAACTGGACAATCTCTTTCAGATTATCAGGGTTTCGGATGAGAACTCATCCGTTACACGGGCACTTCAATGTTTTTTAAACTTATTTGAACTCCAGCCTATTTTTGCATCCAGTATGCATCATTCAAAGCGACGTCTTCAATTTCCAACACGTTCTGACATCATTTGCTGTTTTTCAGTCATTTACCGATTTGTTTAGAGAGCTACATGACGGTGAAATTGAAAATCACTACAAAAGGAACTCTGAAAATGTTGGAACTTGGCATGGTATCATCATTTCGCCCGCATAGCATGTGCAAAAGAGTAGAGAGGGTCACGGCGAAAACTGGACGCACCTCGTGTACAAACTGGACAATCTCTTTCGGAGTATCAGGGTTTCGGACAAGAACTCATCTGTTACACGGGCACTTCAATATTTTTTAAACTTATTTGAACTCTAGCCTATTTTTGCATTCATATGCATCATTCAAAGCGACGTCATCAATTTCCAACACATTCTGACATCATTTGCTGTTTTTCAGTCATTTACCGATTTGTTTAGAGAGCTAAATGACGGTGAAATTGAAAATCACTACGAAATGTACTCTGAAAATGTTGGAACTTGGCATGGAATCATCATTTCGCCCGCATAGCATGTGCAAAAGTGTAGAAAGGGTCACGGCGAAAACTGGACGCACCTCGTGTACAAACTGGACAATCTCTTTCGGAGTATCGGGGTTTCGGACGAGAACTCATCTGTTACACGGGCACTTCAATGTTTTTTAAACTTATTTGAACTCCAGCCGATTTTTGCATTCAGTATGCATCATTCAAAGCGACGTCATCAATTTCCAACACGTTCTGACATCATTTGCTGTTTTTCAGTCATTTCCCAATTTGTTTAGAGAACTAAATAACGGTGAAATTGAAACTCACTAAAAAATGAACTCTGAAAATGTTGGAACTTGGCATGGTATCATCATTTCGCCCGCATAGCATGTGCAAAAGAGTGGAGAGGGTCACGGCGGAAACTCGACGCACCTCGTGTACAAACTGGACAATCTCTTTCGGAGCATCAGGGTTTCGGACGAGAACTCATCTGTTACACGGGCACTTCAATGTTTTTTAAACTTATTTGAACTCCAGCCTATTTTTGCATTCAGTATGCATCATTCAAAGCGACGTCATCAATTTCCAACACGTTCTTACATCATTTGCTGTTTTTCAGTCATTTACCGATTTGTTTAGAGAGCTAAATGACGGTGAAATTGAAAATGACTACAAAATGAACTCTGAAAATGTGGGAACTTGGCATGGTATCATCATTTCGCCCGCATAGCATGTGCAAAAGAGTAGAGAGAGTCATGGC
>NW_025272396.1:0-1365 GCF_018294505.1 Triticum aestivum | reverse complement strand
CGCGAAGGGCAATCCGCGTAGAGGGAATTTTTCGGATACTTCTCCATCACCAAAAATTATGAAAAAATACCATCGTTCCTATAGCACATGTGCCCACGTCGTGCAAAAAAACTCATGATTTTATCGCGCTCCGAGTATTATTAATATTGACGCCGCATCGTTACTGCAGAACGTCTACTACCGTGTCATCGCCGTACGTGAGGGGGGGCCACACCCCGGAGACGCGTCCCGCCTCTTTCGGACATGCCACCACACCACCCCGCACGTATGAGGGCCCGGTGCGACGCTCCGGTGGCATTGCTACCCCCAGTGCCCCCGACCCGCCTAACCCTGTAGCGTTTGACCACGGGATCTAGCACTTTGACTTTGCACGGACGGGCTTTGATCAGTGGACCTCCCCACCCAGTTGTGTTAGGTCAGCCCATAGGAACACTTTGGAGCAACATCCGGGCCAGACCCACAGCAAGATCCCCTCCGTGTAGACCCGACGCGTCCGTTTACCACCTCCAGGTGCCGGCGGCGGCACCGTCCGTGATGGGGGGCACACCCCAGACACGCGTGCCAGGCGTTTGCAATCGCCACAACACTTACAGACTTGTGAGAGGCCGCCTACGCAAGATTTGGCGGCATGCTAGCCCCAGAGGCCGCCGGCCACAGCCGTAGACGCGCGAAGGGCAATCCGCGTAGAGGGAATTTTTCGGATACTTCTCCATCACCAAAAATTATGAAAAAATACCATCGTTCCTATAGCACATGTGCCCACGTTGTGTAAAAAAACAAATGATTTTATCACGCTCTGAGTATTTAGTAATAATGACGCCGCATCCTTACCGCAGAACGTCTACTACCGTGTCATCGCCGTCCGTGAGGCGGGGCCACGCCCCGGAGACGCGTCCCGCCTCTTCGGACATGCCACCACACCACCCCGCATGTATGGGGCCCGGTGCGATGCTCCGATGGCATTGCTACCCCCCAGTGCCCCCGTCCCGCCTAACCCTGTAGCGTTTGACCACGGGATCTAGCCCTTTGACTTTGCACGGATGGGCTTTGACCAGTGGACCTCCCCACCCAGTTGTGTTAGGTCAGCCCATAGGAACACTTTGGAGCAACATCCGGGCCAGACCCACAGCAAGATCCCCTCCGTGTAGACCCGACGCGTCCGTTTACCCCCTCCAGGTGCCGGCGGCGGCGCCGTCCGTGAGGGGGGGCACACCCCGGACACGCGTGCCGGGCATTTGCAACCGCCAAAACACTTTCAGATTTGTTAGAGGCCGCCTACGCAAGATTTGGCAGCATGCTAGCCCCCGGAGGTCGTCGGCCACAGCCGTAGACGCGCGAAGGGCAATCCGCGTAGAGGGAATTTTT
>NW_025272395.1:0-1365 GCF_018294505.1 Triticum aestivum | reverse complement strand
ACGGCACCTCCGCGTTCAACACACGTACAGCCCGGTGACGTCTCCCACGCCTTGATCCAGCAAGGAGAGAGGGAGAGGTTGAGGAAGACTCCATCCAACAGCAGCACAACGGCGTGGTGGTGATGGAGGAGCGTGGCAATCCCGCAGGGCTTCGCCAAGCACCATGGGAGAAGAGGAGGAGGGAGAGGGGCAGGGCTGCACCAACGAGAGATCAAATCGCGTGTTATGGGCAGCCCCTAGGCCTCATATATATAGGGGAAGGGGAGGGCTGCGCCCCCTTTAGGGTTTCCCACCCCAAGGGGCGGCGGCCAGCCTCCAGATGGCATCTGGTGCGGCGGCCAAGAGGGGGGGGAGGAGTCCATCCTCCCCAAGGCACCTCGGAGGTGCCTTCCCCTTCGAGGACTCTTCCCTCTAGGGTTCCCTAGGCGCATGGGCCTCTAGGGGCTGGTGCCCTTGGCCCATGTAGGCCAAGGCGCACCCCCTACAACCCATGTGGCCCCCCGGGGCAGGTGGCCCCACCCGGTGGGCCCCCGGGACCCTTCCGGTGGTCCCGGTACAATACCGATAACCCCGAAACTTGTCCCGATGGCCGAAACAGAACTTCCTATATATAAATCTTTACCTCCGGACCATTCCGGAACTCCTCATGACGTCCGGGATCTCATCCGGGACTCCGAACAACATTCGGTAACCACATACAAGCTTCCTTTATAACCCTAGCGTCATCGAACCTTAAGTGTGTAGACCCTACGGGTTCGGGAGACATGCAGACATGACCGAGACGTTCTCCGGTCAATAACCAACAGCGGGATCTGGATACCCATGTTGGCTCCCACATGTTCCACGATGATCTCATCGGATGAACCACGATGTCAAGGACTCAATCGATCCCGTATACAATTCCCTTTGTCTATCGGTATGTTACTTGCCCGAGATTCGATTGTCGGTATCCAATACCTTGTTCAATCTCGTTACCGGCAAGTCACTTTACTCGTTCCGTAACACATCATCCCGTGATCAACTCCTTGGTCACATTGCGCATATGATGATGTCCTACCGAGTGGGCCCAGAGATACCTCTCCGTTTACACGGAGTGACAAATCCCAGTCTCGATCCGCATAAAACAATAGATACTTTCGGAGATACCTGTAGTGCACCTTTATAGTCACCCAGTTACGTTGTGACGTTTGATACACCCAAAGCACTCCTACGGTATCCAGGAGTTACACGATCTCATGGTCAAAGGAAGAGATACTTGACATTGGCAAAGCTCTAGCAAACGAACTACACGATCTTTTGTGCTAGTCTTAGGATTGGGTCTTGTCCATCACATCATTCTCCTAATGATGTGATCCCGTTATCAAC
>NW_025272394.1:0-1365 GCF_018294505.1 Triticum aestivum | reverse complement strand
TACTGCACCGGAGCCTCTGGTGGTCGAAATTACTTCACCGGAGCCTCCTCGCTACCCCGTGGACGATATAAAGGAGATGAAAGAATGTCATCTGTATTATCCTATCGGGAACATGTCCATGAAGGTAGCCATCGGCAGTGCTTTACCATGTTTACCTGGAGCACTCCACCACAACAACCCCATTCAAGATGGCTATGCTCGTGTCACGGTGGAGGACATAGTCCAAGGGTTTGAGGACCTGGAGATTGACATTGCTACACCTGAAGGGGAGAAAAGACTTGGAGATGTCAAGCGCCATTTCATTCTATGGCAAAAGAAGTTTATCAAGTTTCCAGGCGAGGCGCCAAGGACAACAAGTCCACCCCCCTACGGTGGTGGTGGTGGCGGTGGCGGTGGTGGTGGTGGTGGTGGTGGTGGCGGTTCACCTACACCTCCGTCACGTCAGCCGACGCCGTCCCCCAGTCCACAACGTCTGGCGGGTGATCAGCCGCCGCCCCCCAGTCCTCGTCCGGCGGGTGATCAGACGCCGCCCCCCAATCCACCTCCGGCAAAGAAGCAGAAGCAGTCCTGGATTATTAACCCGGACCCTTATGTACCTAAGACCACAAAGGTACCGGAGCCATCACTGAAGCCTCTCCCCACAAGGCCTTGGGAACGTAGTGCCGAGGAAGTCGACGCAGCCGCGGCTGCTGATTTGGAGAAATGGAAGGCGGACTGCAAGAAGAAAAGAGAGCCCGAGCCCAAGCCAGTATTTTCTGATGAGCAAAAGAAGTGGGCTAAGTCATTTTTGAGCACACCGTCCCAAGCCGCGAAGAATCTGCCTAACGACTATGCACGTGAACTTCGCAGGCAGGCACTCATGTTCAAGGAGAACAAAGAGCGGGAGAAGGCCGAAAGTAAAAAAAGCGGGAAACAAGTTGCCCAGCTCGGGGAACAAAGTAAACAATCGATTGCCCCGCTTATAGTGGAAGCCTTCTGTCCGGATGCCCCCGAGATCATACAAGCTGCGGCAGCACAGGGATTGACTGTAACGAGTGCCAGAGAACAAGCGGCCAACTTAGGTATTACTCTTCGTGAACTGTTAGGCCTTGATGAGGCGCCAGTGAAGGAGGTACTAATTACATATGTCAAGAATGGGCCTCTCGTCGAGCCTGCGCAGGAAAAGGATCTACCTCCACAAATGAAAGGTCTGCTGAAATGGTACAAGGGTTACATAAAAAATAAAAACGCCAAAGAATATATTTATGCGGAAGTTAGACATGAGCATCACTTCAAACATTACTATGTACAAATTGAACTGAGTGAATTGTTCCAGCTTTTCAATCTGCGCGAGCTCGATAAATCTATCATCAGTTGCTACGTTCT
>NW_025272393.1:0-1365 GCF_018294505.1 Triticum aestivum | reverse complement strand
AGACACATAAACACACCCTGGGGTTCATCAATCGTGAAATCACTCTGGGTCCCCAAAACACTGAGTAATAATGCACAAAACGTACTAGAATCGGCCGAATATGTGAGTGTTGACGACCGACACGTAAACGCACCCCGGGGTTGGTCAATCGTGGAAATGACTCTGAGACCCCAAAATAAAATAATAGTCCAAGAAATGGGCCAGAATCGGGCCAAACTGTGATTGTTGATGACCGACACGTGAGCGCACCTTGGAGTTCGACAACCATGGAAATCGCTTTGGGACCCCAAATGGTGAGTAATAGTCCATGAAACGGGCCAGAATCGGCCAAAACTGCGAGTGTTGATCACCTACACGTAAGCACACCTTGGTATTCAACAACTATGGAAATCGCTTCGGGACCCCAAAACGGTGAGTAATAGTCCACGAAACAGGTCAGAATTGGCCAAAACTGTGAGTGTTGACAACGGACACATAAACGCACCCTGGGGTTAATCAATCGTGGAAATCACTCTGGGTCCCCAAAACGCTGAGTAATAATGCACAAAACGTACTAGAATCGGCCGAATATGTGAGTGTTGATGACCAACACGTAAACGCACCCCGGGGTTCATCAATCGTGGAAATGACTCCGAGACCCCAAAATAGAGTAATAGTCCAAGAAACGGGCCACAATCGGCCCAAACTGTGATTGTTGATGACCGACACGTAAGCACACCTTGGAGTTCGACAACCATGGAAATCGCTTTGGGACCCCAAAACGGTGAGTAATAGTCCATGAAACGGGCCAGAATCGGCCAGAACTGGGAGTGTTGATGACCAACACGTAAGCACACCTTGGGTTCAACAACTATGGAAATCGCTTCGGGACCCCAAAACGGTGAGTAATAGTCCACGAAATAGGTCAGAATTGGCCAAACCTGTGAGTGTTGACGATGGACACATAAACGGACCCCGGAGTTCATCAATCGTGGAAATTGCTCCGGGTCCCCAAAAAGTTGAGTAATAGTGCACGAAACGGACTAGAATCAGCCAAATATGTGAGTGTTGATGACTGGCACGTAAACGCACTCCGGGGTTCGTCAATCGTGGAAATGACTCAGAGACCCCAAAATAGAGTAATAGTCCAAGAAACGGACCAGAATCGGCCCAAACTATGATTGTTGATGACCGACACGTGAGCGCACCTTGGAGTTCGACAACCATGGAAATTGCTTTGGGACCCCAAATGGTGAGTAATAGTCCATGAAACGGGCCAGAATCGGCCAAAACTGCGAGTGTTGATGACCTACACGTAAGCACACCTTGGGATTCAACAACTATGGAAATCGCTTCGGGACCCCAAAACGGTGAGTAATAGTCCAC
>NW_025272392.1:0-1365 GCF_018294505.1 Triticum aestivum | reverse complement strand
GGGGGCACACCTCGGACACGCGTGCCGGGCGTTTTCAACCGCGACAAAACTTCCAGACTTGTGAGAGGCCGCCGGCGCAAGATTTGGTGGCATGCTAGCCCCCGGAGGCCGCCGGCCACAGCCGTAGACGCGCGAAGGGCGATCCGCGTAGAGGGAATTTTTCGGATACTTCTCCATCACCAAAAGTTATGAAAAAATACCATCGTTCCTATAGAACATGTGCCCACGTCGTGCAAAAAAATCATGATTTTATCCCGCTCCGAGTATTTAGTAATATTGACGCCGCATCGTTACCGCAGAACGTCTACTACCGTGTCATCGCCGTCCGTGAGGGGGGCCACGCCCCGGAGACGCGTCCCGCCTCTTCGGACATGCCACCACACCACCCCGCATGTATGAGGGGCCGGTGCGATGCTCCGGTGGCATTGCTACCCCCTAGTGCCCCCGTCCCGCCTAACCCTGTAGCGTTTGACCACGTGATCTACCCCTTTGACTTTGCACGGACGGGCTTTGACCAATGGACCTCCCCACCCGGTTGTGTTAGGTCAGCCCACAGGAGCACTTCGGAGCAACATCCGGGGAAGACCCACAGCAAGATCCCCTCCATGTAGAACCCACGCGTCCGTTTCCCCCCTCCAGGTGCCGGCGGCAGCGCCGTTCGTGAGGGGGGCAGACCCCGGACACGCGTGCCGGGCGTTTGCAACCGCGACAACACTTCCAGACTTGTGAGAGGCCGCCGGCATAAGATTCGGCGGCATGCTAGCCCCCGGAGGCCGCAGGCCACAGCCGTAGACGCGCGAAGGGCAAACCGCGTAGAGGGAATTTTTCGGATACTTCTCCATCACCAAAAATTATGAAAAAATACCATCGTTCCTATAGCACATGTGCCCACGTCGTGCAAAAAAAATCATGATTTTATCGTGCTCCGAGTATTTAGTAATATTGACGCCGCATCGTTACCGCAGAACGTCTACTACCGTGTCATCGCCGTCTGTGAGGGGGGCCACGCCCCGGAGACGCGTCCCGCCTCTTCGGACATGCCACCACACCACCTCGCATGTATGAGGGCCCGGTGCGATGTTCCGGTGGCAGTGCTACCCCCCAGTGCCCCCGTCCCGCCTAACCCTGTAGCGTTTGACCATAGGATCTACCCCTTTGACTTTGCATGGACGGGCTTTGACCAGTGGACCTCCCCACCCAATTGTGTTAGGTCAGCCCATAGGAACACTTTGGAGTAACATCCGGGGCAGACCCACAGCAAGATCCCCTCCGTGTAGACCCCACGCGTCCGTTTCCCCACTCCAGGTGACGGCGGCAGCGCCGTCCATGAGGGGGGCACACCCCGGACACTCGTGTCGGGCGTTT
>NW_025272391.1:0-1365 GCF_018294505.1 Triticum aestivum | reverse complement strand
AGTTGGGTAACCGCTCTTGGGCTACGTCCACTTGTTTTCAAACCCGGTGTGTGTGAGATGATGGTGTTGTCTTGGATCAAGTCAGAGGACTTGACACGATTGAGATGGGTTGGTGCCCTCTCTGTTTATGATAAATGGGTTGGTGCCCCTTTCTATTTATGTTGATATCTGTGACCAGATCTTATGGTTATTTGAATTCTCTTGATGCATGCTTTATAGGATGTTGAACATGTCCTGCACTCAAAACTAGCTTTATGCAAAACTTTACCTATGTCATGCATTACTGTACCTTGAACCAAATCATGGGTTGCTTGCGAGTACATTCAAAGTACTCATTGGCTTGCCACTGGTTATTTAATTGACCAGGCATGGGAGAACCGGAGTTCGAAGAAGAGTTCTTTGGAGACGATCATGCGAACTAGGACGTTCCCAGTCAGAATGCCTGTAGGGTTAAGGCAGATGGCATGGGTTCTACTTATCAACGACGATTTCCGCTGCTATGTTTCATTTGATGTTCAGCCCTTAAGGCTTTATCGATGTAAGACTTGACCATGTTGGTCACTATTTGTGTAAGATGGTATGTATGGATGTAAGACTCTTGTTATTCAGCTTCTGTGTGTTCAGTGAGCATTGATCTCTGGGATCACTGTACACGTGCATTCGGTGATCACGACTTGCGAGTCGGGGTCCCCACAGAGCTGGTACCAGAGCCATCCTGACTGTAGGAAGCCTTAGTTAGCATGGACGTTAGTTAGAGCGAGACTATCCACCAGGTTACCCATATACCTATGTTTATGTTAGTATCCCAAACATAGGCCACATTCCTTTATTGACCCTTTCCCTTCCACTTTTTGTAGATGGCCGCCGTACCCGAGGACTTCCTGACCACTGGGTTTCCTGTGCTTCTTGAGGATAGCCTCAGGAAGTGCCAGTTCACTCGAGTCCCCACCTTCTCCTACCACGAGCACTGGGTCGACAGCACCAAGAGGGAGTATCACGTGGAGGTAGTCGTGAGGGCGAATGACGCCCCGACGAGCTGGTTCTTTGAGGGACCCCAGATGGCGACACTGCTTCTCGCCGTGGAGACTGCTGCCCTCAAGGCGCTGACTCGCCTCCGGGATCTCCTGCCAGAGATGGCGAGAGAGCCAGCCACTCGTTACCTGCCTTATCGTAAGGAAGGTGATGACGAGAGCAGCGCACCAGCACCACCCTTGGACGAGGGACTTTCTCTCCGCTTCCAGACCTACTTCAGCTTGTGTGCCGATAGTCTGGCACAACACCTGGCCTCGGAGTCGACGGAGCTTCGGAAGGAACTCCGCGAGACCAAGGAGCTCCTCCGCATAGTTCAGATGAAGGCAGACAGGA
>NW_025272390.1:0-1365 GCF_018294505.1 Triticum aestivum | reverse complement strand
AATGCGGTTGTCTCTAATGCCTAACCCATAAACGATAGTGGTAATTCGATAAGAGACATCATGGTATGCACCATATCCAATAGGGTGCAGTTATGATGTTCGGACACACCATCACACTATGGTGTTCCAGGCGGTATTAGTTGTGAAACAATTTCCACAATGTCTTAATTGTGTGCCAAACTCGTAACTCAGATATCTCTATGATCATATCATAGACATTTTATCCTCTTGTCACGACGATCTTCAACTTCACTCTGAAATTACTTGAACCTTTCAATAATTCAGACTTGTGTTTCATCAAGTAAATATTCTTAGCATCTACTCAAATCATCTGTGAAGTAAGAACATAACGATATCCACTGCGTGCCTCAGCACTCATTGGACTGCACACATCAAATATATTACTTCCAACAAGTTGCTCTCTTGTTCCATCTTACTGAAAACGAGGCCTTTCAGTCATCTTGCCCATGTGGTATGATTTGCATGTCTCAAGTGATTCAAAATCAAGTGAGTCCAAACGATCCATCTGTATGGACTTTCTTCATGCATATATACTAATAGACATGGTTCGCATGTCTCAATCTTTTAAAAAACGAGTGAGTCCAAAGATCCATCAACATGGAGCTTCTTCATGCGTTTTATACCAATATGACTCAAGTGGCAGTGCCACAAGTATGTGGTACTATCTTATATCTTTTGGCATGAACATGTGTATCACTACGATCGAGATTCAATAAACCATTCATTTTAAGTGCAAGACCATTGAAGGTATTATTCAAATAGACAGAGTAACCATTATTCTCCTTAAATGAATAACCGTATTGCAATAAACATAATCCAATCATGTCTATGCTCAACGCAAACACCAAATAACAATTATTTAGGTTTAACACCAATCTCGATGGTAGAGGGAGCATGCGATGCTTGATCACATCAACCTTGGAAACACTTCCAACACATATCATCATCTCACCTTTAGCTAGTCTCCGTTTATTCCGTAGCCTTTTATTTCGAGTTACCAACACTTAGCAACCAAACCGGTATCTAATACCCTGGTGCTACTAGGAGTACTAGTAAAGTACACATTAATATAATGTATATCCAATATACTTCTGTCGACCTTGCCTGCCTTCTCATCTACCAAGTATCTAGGGTAGTTCTGCTTCAGTGACCGTTCCCCTCATTACAGAAGCACTTAGTCTCGGGTTTGGGTTCAACCTTGGGTTTCTTCACTAGAGCAGCAACTGATTTGCCGTTTCATGAAGTATCCCTTCTTTCCCTTGCCCTTCTTGAAACTAGTGGTTTTACTAACCATCAATAATTGATGCTCCTACTTGATTTCTACTTTCGCGGTGTCAAACATCG
>NW_025272389.1:0-1365 GCF_018294505.1 Triticum aestivum | reverse complement strand
CCCCGAGCTCAAGTCCCTCCACCAAGAGCCTCAGCCCATCCCCAGCTCCCCGTAGGTACCCTCCCCGGCCCTTTTGGTGGCCGGAACAGCGAATTGCACTTGCGCCGCCGCGTCGGGCTCGCCGGCGGCTAAACGCCGGCGCCCGCTGACCGCTGACCGGCGTGGGTTGACCCACTGCCAGGTTTGACCTCCCCCTCTCTCACTGACCTGCGGGCCCGCCCGGCTAATTAGGCTAGGGTTAATGTTAAACTAAATATTAGTTAGTTATTAGTCACTGACCAGTGGGCCCCACTGGTCAGGTTTGACCCGGACCAGCCCCTGTTGACTATGCTGAGGTCAGCATGACCTAGTGCTGACGCAATAATTCCTTTCTGGAATTTAGATAATTATTAAATGATTTATAAATTCCAGAAAATTATATAAACTTCCAAAATTCATAGAAAATTAACCGTAACTCCAAATTTAATAAATTATATATGAAAAATCATCAGAAAAATTCAAGGAATCCATCTGTACCATTTTCATGCATGTTAGAACAACTTATCACTACTGTTTAGGGCAAATCAATTAAAGGGCATTTAAATAATCACATATGGAGTTTGAATTTGAATCTTGTATTCAAACCAACTTCATTTAATCTGTTGCTAGTTGCATTAGCCCAAAACACATTCATTTTGCCATGTCATGATCATGCATCATATTGTGCATTGCATTGATTGTGTTCCTTTCTGTGTTGCCGGTATTTGTCCCCTCTTGATAGACGTGATACCGATGATGTGATCGTTGACACTGATGAAGACTCAATGTTATCTTCAGAAGTGCCAGGCAAGCAAAACCCCCTTGTCCATTCCAATACAATCCTACTCTCTCGCTCCTGCTCTCATTTACTGCATTAGGACAACAACGACATATTTGTTACTTGCTGCGGTAGCTGAACCCTTTATCCTCTGCATGACCTGTCATTCCACAGTAAATAGATGAAACCCACTAGCATGAGTAGGAGTTGTTTGAGCCCTGTTGTGCCTACTCATTCATGCTTGTTTGTCATGCCTGCTATTGCCTAGAGTTGAGTCAGGTCTGATTCATCGGGGATGAATCAGAGGCGTGTGAACATGTCCTACTGTGTGTGAGCTAAGTGTGTGAACACGATTTGGTAAAGGTAGCGGTGAGAGGCCATGTAGGAGTACATGGTGGGTTGTCTCATTGCAGCCGTCCTCAGGAACTGAGTTCTGTGTTTGTGATCCATGATTCAGCTACTACCACGCATTGGGCCCGAAACCAATGGACCCTCTCGGCTTCTTAATCACCCTTGTCCTCTGTACAGGAGTTGCAAGTAGTTTCTGGTGTTTGTAGTATGCTGGAGGC
>NW_025272388.1:0-1365 GCF_018294505.1 Triticum aestivum | reverse complement strand
GCACCAACACCTCCCCTAACCCCCTGCAACATCGATCCCGACCGCACCCGAACTCCGGCGGCCGCAGCCGAGCTCGCCGCCGTCGACTCCGGCCACCCCAGGCCCAGCCACGGCCACCGTTCGACGCGCGGAAGCAAGAGCTTTCTAACGAGCCCAAGCACGGCCTCGCCCGTGCCCTGTAGCGCGATTCCGCGTCGCGCCGCCGTCTCGGGCCTCGCCGGCGTCACGTCGCCGGTGGGTTTGACCCACTTGACCACGGCAGGACACCCCCTGAGTCCCTGACAGGTGGGCCCAGCCCTGTAGCTAATTAGGATTAGTGCTAACCACTGTTAGTTAACCCCTGACACTGACCAGTGGGCCCCAGTGCCACTAATCCCTAATTAGGATTAATTTAAACCTATTAAACCCCCCTGTCACTGACGTGTGGCCCCCACACGTCAGGTTTGACTCCAGACTGCCGCAGTTGACCACTGACGTCATGCTGATGTCATGCTGGCGCAATAATTATAATTTCTGGATTTAATTTAAATCAGGAAATTCCAGAATATTATTTAAACTTCAAAAATTCATAACTTTTATTCTGTAACTCCAAATTGGACAAATTATATATGAAAAATGATCAGAAAAATCCAATCTATCCATCTGTACTATTTTCATGCATGATCAAACAAGTTAAATGGATGTTTTAAGCAGAACAAGGAAAAGCACTTAAAGAGGCCATGTTTGAGTTTGAAAATTTGAATCTTTGATTCAAATTTGTTCAAACCTTTCTGGTTTTAGTTGCATTAGCCCAACACACTCATATTGCCATGTTTCATGCATGCATCATATTGTTGCACATTGTTTGGTGATGCTTGTGTATCGGTGTCCTTTGCGACAGGTTCTGCCCCCGAGGAGTACCGTGATTACCCTAACGAAGAACCGTATCAGTGCATCGAACCATCAGGCAAGCAACCAACCAGTTGATCATATCGATACAATCCCATGTTCTCGCTCCTGCTCTCTTTTACTGCATTAAGACAACGCGTTTCAAACTGCTGTGTGCTACGGTAGTTGAACCCATTTCCTCTGCATGACCTGTCATTGCCACAGTAACTAGATGAAACCCACTAGCATGTGTAGGAGTTGCTTGAGCCATATGTATGTGTTGTTCCTACCTTGCTATGCCTGCTATGATTAGAGTCGTGTCAGGTCTGGTTCATCTGGGTGATGAGCTAGAGTGAAATGATTATGTCGGTAATGAGAGTGGTGTGGTGAACACGATTTGGTAAAGGTATCGATGAGAGGCCATGTAGGAGTACATGGTGGGTTGTTTCATTGAAGCCGACCTTAAGCACTGAGATCTGTATGTGTGATTTAAGAATC
>NW_025272387.1:0-1365 GCF_018294505.1 Triticum aestivum | reverse complement strand
ACAAATAATACACTGGGCGCTGAACTTTGAGAGCTTTTCCTTCTTCTTCCCGCTCGACCGTTAGCACAGTACTGACGACTTGTCCTGTGGCTGCGATGTAGAGCAACAGAGGCTCTTTGCTGATTGGAGCAGCAAGCACCGGCTGGGTGGAGAGCAGAGCTTTTAGCTCGGCAAACGCTGCATCAGCTTCTGGAGTCCACTCGAACTTGTCAGCCTTCTTCATCAGTCGGTAAAGAGGCAGTGCCTTTTCACCGAGTCGTGAGATGAATCGACTTAATGCGGCCAAGCATCCAGTAAGCTTCTGGACATCGTGCACTCGCACAGGGCGTTTCATTCGGAGAATAGTGCCAATCTTTTCTGGGTTGGCGTCGATTCCCCGTTCGGAAACGAGAAAACCGAGTAACTTGCCACCAGGAACCCCAAATGTGCACTTTGATGGATTGAGCTTGATATCATACCTTCTGAGGTTGGCAAATGTTTCGGCGAGGTCAGCGAGCAGGTCGGAACCTTTTCGTGACTTGACAACAATATCATCCATATAAGCTTCCACATTCCGACTGATTTGAGTGAGTAGACACTTCTGAATCATTCGCATAAACGTGGCTCCGGCATTCTTGAGGCCGAACGGCATGGTGATATAGCAGAAGCACCCGAATGGAGTGATGAAAGCTGTTTTTACTTCATCGGGTCCATACAGACGGATCTGGTGGTACCCGGAGTAAGCATCTAAAAAAGACAACCTCTCGCACCCCGCGGTCGAGTCAACAATTTGATCTATGCGAGGGAGAGGAAAGTGATCTTTCGGGCAGGCCCGGTTTATGTGCTTGAAATCAATGCACATTCGGAGCGACTTGTCCTTCTTAGGAACCATGACGACATTAGCGAGCCACTCGGAGTGGAAAATCTCTCGGATAAATCCTGCCGCCAACAGTCGAGCCACTTCTTCACCAATGGCCTTTCTCTTCTGGACGGCGGACCGCCGAAGATGTTCTTTTACTGGCTTTGCAGACTTGTCGACTCGTAGGCGATGCTCAGCCAGTCCCCTGGGAACACCTGGCATGTCAGCGGGCTTCCATGCAAAAATGTCCCAGTTCTCACGGAGGAACTGGATGAGCGCTTCTTCCTATTTTGGGTCGAGTGTTGTGGAGATTCGGGTCGGAGCTGCTTCGGGGTCGGTCGGGTGGATGTGAACAGGCTTCGTCTCACCGGACGACTGGAATGCAGATTCTGTGGCGGGCTTCTTGGATCGCAGCAAGTCACTCGGATCTGCGTTTTGCTTGTATTCTTCGAACTCGACCGCTGTCACTTGGGAATCGGCAATTTTGGAGCCCTTCTGAAAGCACTCCTCTGCCTTTTTCCTATCTC
>NW_025272386.1:0-1365 GCF_018294505.1 Triticum aestivum | reverse complement strand
ATATATATCGCGCACGTGCGACATGTTTGTCACAAGGCGCAAAAAATAATTATAAAAGGAATGCAACACGAGGACTTCCCAGGAGGTCACCCATCCTAGTACTACTCTCGCCCAAGCACGCTTAACTTCGGAGTTCTGATGGGATCTGGTGCTTTAGTGCTGGTATGATCGCATCCGACATGTTTCCCCGTCTTCGTCCCTTATGCTTGCCACTCCCAGGTCCGCTCCAAAGACGATTCTACATTCTCACTACCATTACAACCGTTCCCTAACAATGGATAATGTCCTATACTACTTACTCTCCCGCTCAATCACGGAGACGAGTTTTCCACGGTTTCCACCCCTCCCTCCATACCGCAGCAACACGAGTTTTTTCCACCCCTTTCAGAACGCGCTCTTCGCGCCACAAAGTCGCCCCAAGACGCGCGAGCAATGAGCATCGAGCTTAAACATATCGCAAACGTCAAACATAATATAACAGGATTAATATATATCGCGCACGTGCGACATGTTTCTCACAAGGCGCAAAAAATAATTATAAAAGGAATGCAACACGAGGACTTCCAAGGAGGTCACCCATCCTAGTACTACTCTCGCCCAAGCACGCTTAACTTCGGAGTTCTGATGGGATCCGGTGCTTTAGTGCTGGTATGATCGCATCCGACATGTTTCCCCGTCTTCGTCCCTTATGCTTGCCACTCCCAGGTCCGCTCCAAAGACGATTCTACATTCTCACTACCATTACAACCGTTCCCTAACAATGGATAATGTCCTATACTACTAACTCTCCCGCTCAATCACGGAGACGAGTTTTCCACGGTTTCCACCCCTCCCTCCATACCGCAGCAACACGAGTTTTTTCCACCCCTTTCAGAACGCGCTCTTCGCGCCACAAAGCCGCCCCAAGACGCGCGAGCAATGAGCATCGAGCTTAAACATATCGCAAACGTCAAACATAATATAACGGGATTAATATATATCGCGCACGTGCGACATGTTTCTCACAAGGCGCAAAAAATAATTATAAAAGGAATGCAACACGAGGACTTCCAAGGAGGTCACCCATCCTAGTACTACTCTCGCCCAAGCACGCTTAACTTCGGAGTTCTGATGGGATCCGGTGCTTTAGTGCTGGTATGATCGCATCCGACATGTTTCCCCGTCTTCGTCCCTTATGCTTGCCACTCCCAGGTCCGCTCCAAAGACGATTCTACATTCTCACTACCATTACAACCGTTCCCTAACAATGGATAATGTCCTATACTACTTACTCTCCCGCTCAATCACGGAGACGAGTTTTCCACGGTTTCCACCCCTCCCTCCATACCGCAGCAACACGAGTTTTTTCCACCCCTTTCAGAACGC
>NW_025272385.1:0-1365 GCF_018294505.1 Triticum aestivum | reverse complement strand
CTGAGCCTTAAATAAAGTACTTGTGTCATAGAGTCATGTTGTGATGCTTCGTTGTATTTGCACATATCGAGCATATTGTGTGTATGATTGAAATGCTTGGTATGTGTGGGATCTGACTATCTAGTTGTTTATCTTTAGTAGCCTCTCTTACCGGGAAATGTCTCCTAGTGTTACCGCTGAGCCATGGTAGCTTGCTACTGCTCTGGAACACTTAGGCTGGCCGGCATGTGTCCTTCTTCGTTCCTGTGTCTGTCCCTTCGGGGAAATGTCACGCTTTGAGTACCGGAGTCCTGTTAGCCCGCTACAGCCCGGTTTACCGGAGTCCTGCTAGCCCAGTGCTACAGCCCGGACCCACTTGCTGATGAACGACACGTTCGAAGCTGGGTCATGGATGCCTGTCCCTGTAAGTCTGTGCCACTTTGGGTTTACGACTAGTCATGTCAGCCCGGGCTCTTTATCATATGGATGCTAGCGACACTATCATATACGTGAGCCAAAAGGCGCAAACGGTCCCGGGAAAAGGTAAGACGACACCCGTGGGGATACCGTGCGTGAGGCCGCAAAGTGATATGAGGTGTTACCAGCTAGATCGATGTGACATCGAGTCGGGGTCCTGACAGCGTTGGCATCAGAGCCGGACTGCCTGTAGGTTCTCCAAGCCAAACTGTTCGTTGTTGAGTCTAGAAATTCTTTAGTTATATGTAGGGGAATTGTTTGTGGGATGGAACGTAAGGCTCTTTTTACTTCTTATATCTTATGACATTCTGATCTGAGTCAGTCCATTCTTCCACCGGGGGTTAAGGAATTAAGATCTATTCTCTCTGTCAGGATCACGTGTTACTAATCAGTAGTACCTTATAGGTTTGATGGATACAAGCCTAGTTCAGTTCTACTACCACATTATGTTGCCAACATGGTTTCAGAACTTTGATATAATGATGTTGAGTGTGTACGAAATCCTTTGTCAAATGTCTCAATATCCTTTTTGAGCATTTACAGCTGTTATGCTGCCGAAATTTTGCTAGAAATTCTAATGCCTTTGCATTATGATCATGCTTTCAGATGGCCACTCGCGACCTCAATCAAGTGGTTCGCCTGACTCGATGCCTAGATGTACCCGGCCATACTGCTAAGTTGGTCAGGGTAATGACTGAGGCTGGATATCGCTGGTATCCCGAGTACACGGTCGAAGAGCAATTCCGAGATTTTAATCAAAGCCAGTATCTCTGCACTGTCAGGATATTTCCATCTTATCCTGGATCCACTGAGCCTCTTCACTGCTCCTATGGACTCGGAGTTACTATTGAGATGGCTGTGCAGGATGCCGCCTACTCCATGATGACCATTATGCGAGTCAGATCTGGT
>NW_025272384.1:0-1365 GCF_018294505.1 Triticum aestivum | reverse complement strand
TGTTTAAATTAATCTAATTAATTAGTTAATTTAATTAAACAGTAATTAATTAGCTAAACCCTAATTAACCTAAACAGAGAATGACAGGTGGGTCCCACTGGACCCACATGTCAGTTTGACTTAGTCAACCCCTGTTGACTGCTGATGTCAGCATGACATCATGCTGATGTCGTAAATACAATTTCGAATTAAATTAAATGATTAATTAAATTCCAGAAATTAGTAAATTTTTAGAAAATCATATCTTTTAAACCGTAGCTCAGATGAAAATACTTTCTACATGAAAGTTGCTCAGAACGACGAGCCGAATCCGAATTCGCAGTCCGTTCGTCCGCCACGCGTCCCTAGCATAGTGAACCTGCAACATTTCACCTCCGGTTCATCTGTCCGAAAACATGAAACACCGGGGATACTTTCCCGGATGTCTCCCCCCTTCACCGGTATCACCTCATACCGCGTTAGAACACGTCTAGCTCTGCCTGTTGTCCTGTTATGCACTTGCTTGCTATGTATTTACTGTTTCTCCCCCTCTTCTCTTCGGTAGACCCCGTGACGATGCTGATGCCCCTGTGGTCGACTACGTCACCGACGACCCCTCTCTCTTGTCTGAGCAACCAGGCAAGCCCCCCCCTTGATCACCAGATATCGCCTATTCTTCTCTATACTGCTTGCATTAGAGTAGTGTAGCATGTTACTGCTTTCCGATATCCTATCCTGATGCATAGCCTATCCTTGCTACTACTGTTGTTACCTTTACCTGCAATCCTACATGCTTAGTATAGGATGCTAGTTTTCCATCAGTGGCCCTACATTCTTGTCCGTCTGTTGTGCTATACTATCGGGCCGTGATCACCTGGGCGGTGATCACGGGTATATACTTATATACTATATACATGACACATGTGATGACTAAAGTCGGGTCGGCTCGTAGGAGTACCCGCAAGTGGATCTTTGTGGCGGAGCGACAGGGCAGGTTGAGACCGCCTAGGTGAGAGGTGGGCCTGGCCCTGGTCGGCGTTCGCGGATACTTAACACACTTAACGAGATCTTGGTATTTGATCTGAGTCTGGCCATTTGGTCTATACGCACTAGCCATCTACGCGGGAGTAGTTATGGGTATCCCGGCGTCGTGGTATCAGCCGAAGCTCTTTTTGACGTCAGCGACGGAGCGGCGCGCGCCGGATTGGACTGGAACGCCACTAGGCTAGGTCTGCTTCCGGCCGCCCTCGCAACGTGCAGGTGTGCATAGGGCGATGGGCCCAGACCCCTGCGCGCATAGGGTTAGACCGGCGTGTTGACCTCTCGGTTGAGCCTAGGTGGGGCTGCGACGCGTTGATCTTACGAGGCCGGGCATGACCCAGAAAA
>NW_025272383.1:0-1365 GCF_018294505.1 Triticum aestivum | reverse complement strand
AAACGCTACAGGGTTAGGCGAGACGGGGGCACTGGGGGGTATCAATGCCACCGGAGCATCGCACCGGGCCCTCATACATGCGGAGTGGTGTGGTGGCATGTCCGAAGAGGCGAGATGCGTCTCCGGGGCGTGGCCCCCCTCACGGACGGCGATGACACGGTAGTAGACGTTCTGCGGTAACGATGCGGCGTCAATATTACTAAATACTCGGAGCGCGATAAAATCATGATTTTTTTTGCACGACGTGGCACATGTGCTATAGGAACGATGGTGTTTTTTCATAATTTTTGGTGATGGAGAAGTATCCGAAAAATTCCCTCTACGCGGATTGCCCTTCACGCGTCTACGGCTGTGGCCGGCGGCCTCCGGGGGCTAGCATGCCGCCAAATCTTGCGCCGGCGGCCTCTCACAAGTCCGGAAGTGTTGTTGCGGTTGCAAACGCCCGGCACGCGTGTCCGGGGTGTGCCCCCCTCATGAACGGCGCTGCCGCCGGCACCTGGAGGGGGAAACGGACGCGTGAGGTCTACACGGAGGGGATCTTGCTGTGGGTCTTCCCCGGATGTTGCTCCAATGTGTCCCTATGGGCTGACCTAACACAACCAGGTGGGGAGGTCCACTGGTCAAAGCCCGTCCGTGCAAAGTCAAAGGGGTAGATCCCGTGGTCAAACGCTACAGGGTTAGGCGGCACGGGGGCACTGGGGGGTAGCAATGCCACCGGAGCATCGCACCGGGCCCTCATACATGCGGGGTGGTGTGGTGGCATGTCCGAAGAGGCGGGACGCGTCTCCGGGGCGTGGCCCCCCTCCCGGACGGCGATGACACGGTAGTAGACGTTCTGCGGTAACGATGCGGCGTCAATATTACTAAATACTTGGAGTGCGATAAAATCATGATTTTTTGCACGACGTGGGCACACGTGCTATAGGAACGATGGTATTTTTTCATAATTTTTGGTGATGGAGAAGTATCCGAAAAATTCCCTCTACGCGGATTGCCCTTCGCGCGTCTACGGCTGTGGCCGGCGGCCTCCGGGGGCTAGCATGCCGCCAAATCTTGCGCCGGCGGCCTCTCACAGTTCTGGAAGTGTTGTCACAGTTGCAAACGCCCGGCACGCGTGTCCGGGGTGTGCCCCCCTCACGAACGGCGCTGCCACCGGCACCTGGAGGGGGGAAACGGACGCGTGGGGTCTACACGGAGGGGATCTTGCTGTGGGACTTCCCGGATGTTGCTCCAAAGTGTTCCTATGGGCTGACCTAACACAACCGGGTGGGGAGGTCCACTGGTCAAAGCCCGCCCGTGCAAAGTCAAAGGGGTAGATCCTGTGGTCAAACGCTATAGAGTTAGGCGGGACGGGGGCACTGGGGG
>NW_025272382.1:0-1365 GCF_018294505.1 Triticum aestivum | reverse complement strand
CCGGTCACTGTCCACGTACACACCTGGTCACGTCCGTGGGTATTTGAGGGGCCGGATTTGCAATGTCCGTCTATAGATGCTCTAAATGGGCTGCAATGTCCTATTTCCACGGACCAGCGAGCGACTGATCAATGGCAAGTGTTTCGGGGCGGACGACTAGTAGCGAAAGGAGGGGAAGGGACTGGGCGATAAGGCGAGCGGGCGAGGGGACGGAAGCACGGGGAGCGGCAATGTTCGAAATCCAGATGAGCAGGTGACAGGTGATTAGGTTTGGATGGCCGGCTCCCACATTCGTGTTCATGGACTGATCTCCATTTGTCTGTGAACGTAATATCACATGGTAGATCGAAGTTGTCTAAAAAAATAACATGGTAGATCGAAGAGTTCTAAATATTTTTTCCTTTTTTTCTATTTGCAATCTACGCGAGACGCCGCTAGAGTTTCCGTCGAGTCGATCGATGGAATTGGTCTAGCTAGCTTCTACCGGGCTCATGTATGTACATGAGTCTTTACTGGACACACACGTAGTGCTGCTAGTAGAAAAAATAGTCAAGCTGTTTCTATGGTTTGGTAGGTTTGCATGTATGTGTACAGCTTCAGGTGAATCAGTTCTAGTACTGTAAAACCAACAAAATCAGTAAAAGATGGCATATAGTGAAAGAAATCTGTAAAATGCTGGGTGTGCCACGGCACACCCGGCACACCCTCTAGGTCCGCCCATGGGGGCAAGGGCGTGGTTGCTCCATCGCAGTATATATATATTTGCATGCTTAGTTATCCCATTCCACCAAGCTTGATCTAACCACAAGCTACACGCAAAAGCAAGCACTACCCATACTACTGTCCATCGTATAGAGAGATCGAAGACCAGAATCAGCGGTAGTTAAGGTCATCATGGCGTTGCTCAAGTTTCTGCGCACCTTCGTCGTGGCGATTCTTGTGATTATGTCGAGCGGAGGTTCCCTTGCTGCTGTGGCGGCGCGGCCGGCACGACTCCGCGGTGCAGGCATGGAGGCCTTGCACAGTGAACGCGGCAGCCGGCAGCTGGCGGTGTCGCCATGGTCGACGACGAGGAGGGCTGCTGACAGGTTCACGGCGTCCAAAGGCTCCAAACCTGGACCTTCCGGGGGTTCGAACAGCCCCAACAACCCGCCAACAAAGAAGCAGCCATGATCGGCTATCATGGAACTCGGTCGGCGCAACAATTATTCGCATGATGATTCACTATAGCCAGCTTAATTCTTGCGTACGTATATCATCGTACTAGGCAAGTTGGCATGCATTTGCGTACTAGCTGATATAGTAACATTTCATCGTACTAGGCAAGTTGGCATGCATTTAAGTAGAGTATATGTACTGTATTTT
>NW_025272381.1:0-1365 GCF_018294505.1 Triticum aestivum | reverse complement strand
CCCTCCAAGTCCATTGGGGCGTTGGCAAAGGTGGGAGGAAAGAAATCCCATCATTTCCTTCCCCACCGATTGCTATCCCCCCTTTTTAGGGATCTTGATCTTATCCCTTTGGGATATGATCTTATTCCTTCTAAGGGGGGATCTTGGTGCGCCTTGACCAGGGGTGTGGGGCCTTTCCCCCACTACCCACGTTCATGTGGGTCCCCCCATGCAGGTGGGCCCCACTCCGGAACCTTCTAGAACCTTCCCGGTACAATACCGAAAAATCCCGAACATTTTCCAGTGGCCAAAATAGGACTTCCCATATATAAATCTTTACCTCCGGACCATTCCGGAACTCCTCGTGACGTCCGGGATCTCATCCGGGACTCCGAACAACATTCGGTAACCACATACAAACTTCCTTTATAACCCTAGCATCATCGAACCTTAAGTGTGTAGACCCTACGGGTTCGGGAGACATGCAGACATGACCGAGACGTTCTCCGGTCAATAACCAACAGCGGGATCTGGATACCCATGATGGCTCCCACATGTTCCACGATGATCTCATCGGATGAACCATGATGTCAAGGACTTAATCAATCCCGTATACAATTCCCTTTGTCTAGCGGTGTTGTACTTGCCCGAGATTCGATCGTCGGTATCCTTATACCTTGTTCAATCTCGTTACCGGCAAGTCTCTTTACTCGTTCCGTAACACATCATCCCGTGATCAACTCCTTGGTCACATTGCGCATATGATGATGTCCTACCGAGTGGGCCCAGAGATACCTCTCCGCTTACACGGAGTGACAAATCCCAGTCTCGATTCGTGCCAACCCAACAGACACTTTCGGAGATACCTGTAATGCACCTTTATAGTCACCCAGTTACGTTGTGACGTTTGGTACACCCAAAGCACTCCTACGGTATCCGGGAGTTGCACAATCTCACGGTCTAAGGAAAAGATACTTGACATTAGAAAAGCTCTAGCAAACGAACTACACGATCTTTGTGCTATGCTTAGGATTGGGTCTTGTCCATCACATCATTCTCCTAATGATGTGATCCCGTTATCAACGACATCCAATGTCCATAGCCAGGAAACCATGACTATCTGTTGATCACAACGAGCTAGTCAACTAGAGGCTCACTAGGGACATATTGTGGTCTATGTATTCACACGTGTATTACGATTTCCGGATAATACAGTTATAGCATGAATAAAAGACAATTATCATGAACAAGGAAATATAATAATAACTAATTTATTATTGCCTCTAGGGCATATTTCCAACAGTCTCCCACTTGCACTAGAGTCAATAATCTAGCTCACATCGATATGTGATTAACACTCAAGGTCACATCCCCATGTGACTAACA
>NW_025272380.1:0-1365 GCF_018294505.1 Triticum aestivum | reverse complement strand
ATATATATTGCAGCTTCTGTTCGAGATGGTGACGAGGAGGTGCATTGGTTTCGATTCCACCAAGTCAAGACAACTGAGGGACAAGTTCGATGCGCTTTTCTCAGGCTTGTTCTCCTTTCCAATATATTTCCCAGGGACACCATTTTACCGATGCATGCAGGTCCGTATACAAATTGTTTGTTTGCAAGATCTCAACTGCTCAATTATATTTTGAGTTTTGATTGAGAAACCTGGATTAAAATGCCCTACTCTACTTGTATAGCCTTCAATTAAGAGATACTTTAATTAATAATATGCTTGCGCGTTTAGGCCAGGAAAAATGTGCAGAAGATACTACGGGATACGTTGGCGGAGAGGTTAAGTACACCAGGGAAGAAACATGGCGACCTCCTTGACGTAATTGTCCAAGAGCTGCAGGGTGAAGGGCCATTAATAAGTGAGAGTTTTGCTGTTGATTTGGTCTCCACGTTGTTGTTCTCCAGCGTCTTCACGTTATCAGGAATAATCGCTGTAGCATTCAAATCACTCCATGACAACCCGGACGTTGTCCATGCCCTCCAGGTTGGTTGTATTAATTATGTCATACTTTATATATATACTAGTAGTATTATCAAGATTTTAGTTGTATTACTCATGCTTGTAGACCCACGACATATATAATGAAACACAATGATCGAGTAGAAAGATAAGATCCTCAAGACAAGCAAAACAGTAACATCTTGAAACTTGCACTTCATCACACAGAAAGAGAACCCAGCTATGCTCAAGGATCGAAAGGGTGGGTGCTCTGGGCTCACATGGGAGGAGTACAAGTCATTAACATTCACTAATCAGGTAAACATTCAAAAGCATTGAACATAACTGGATTCATCGCTGGTACTCCATTCCCTCTACTCGGGTTTAATTTATATACTACTCTCTTGGTTCCTAAATATAAGACCTTTTAGGGATTTCAATATGGACTACATACGGAGAAAAATGAGTGAATCTACACTCTAAAATATATTTATATGCAACTATATATAGTCTCTGCACGCATCACAACTGGATTCGTCACCAGTACCGGTAGTTTCTAAGTCTGACTAAATTTTCCTTTTCAACTGAAGGTGACCAATGAGATTATTCGAATAAGCAATGCCGTAGTTGGAATATTCAGAAGAACTCTCACCGATGTACAAGTCAACGGTGAACACTCATAAACATTAACGCAATATAGTAATTTTTTTGTTCACTAACAAAGCAGTAGAGTTGTATAGAAATGTGTTGATTCGTTCTTCCCGCAGGCTACACAATTCCAGCCGGGTGGCAGGTCATTGTGAACCCCATGGCAGTTCATCTCAACGAAGAATTGTTCGAAGACCCACT
>NW_025272379.1:0-1365 GCF_018294505.1 Triticum aestivum | reverse complement strand
AGTAATAATCCACTGCTTGTGCAAACACCTCGATGTACAACTCTGTCAGTAAGACCTTGTTACTATTGTTGTTGACATTCTGGTAACCACCGATGGACGGGAACCTTGCCTATTGGTCCGCCTCGTTTCAACGAGCAGGAAAATGGTTCTCTTCGTCCCTCGCCCTTGGTACCTATGTTGTTGCCGACATGACCCTCAGACTCTCCTCTGACATGCCTTGCTTACATGATCGTGTAAGATGTCACCGCCCTTCCTACTTTAACTCACATGGTGGACCCATAACCCACAGTTCCACGGGATCGAAACCTGACTCTACTGAACACCCCGTTGCCAAAGTTATTCCTAGAGCTTGACTTTGTATGTAGTTCACGGGCCCCCTGCCTAGTGATCTATTCTGGTATCAGACGCAATACTTATTCCCGTTGCTTGAACCCCTTTTCACGCCCTGTTCAGGCATCGAATGATTGTCTGCCCGCTCGAAACTTCTCATGGCACCTCCTTACTTTGCCCTCAATATTTTTGTAAGTTTTAATTCGAGAGTTACTTCCGCCACCTTCCTTGATGTTATTGACCAGATAGTCAACCTTGTCGAGGTCCGTTCTCCCAGAATGCCCACCCTTTATTCCTTCGTAAGTACGATGGAGTTCCGGAAGAAAGGACGCCGACTTCATCTTGATGACCTAAAGCAGCGAAATGAAGATATCAATGTATTGGACCGGCCTCTTCGAGAAGAGCAGGCCAGGATGAGAAGAACCGCTAGATTCGTTACCAAACTTCCCCCCTTACACCCCTCTTAAATCTCGGGACGAGATTTCTTGTAGTGGAGGAGAATTGTGACGCCCGGATAATTAAGCTACAGTGATCCTCCGCTAATGATGCCACGTCACCACAGTTACTGTTACTAATCTCGGGTTGATTCGAAACCGTTTTAAAAATTCAAATTTAAATTAGTGTCAACAATAAAAGTTTTCAAAAGTTGAAACAAAAATGTTCGGTGGGTGCCGAATACTACAAGGGTAATTATAATAAAGCAAACACATTTTTATAAAATGCCTAAATGATTTAAAATGAAATAAAACAGAAAAGGTAGAATAAATAAAAAAAAGGAAAATAAAACAAAAGAGGTGGGGGGAAGGAACCCCCACTGGCCCATCTGGGCCAGCCCTTCCCCACCTGGCCCAGCCAGCCCCCCCGAACCCCCCCACCTGTCCCCCTCACCCCTGGCCCAGCCCCTACCCTGGGCCGGCCCAGCCAGCCGGCCACTTAGCCCTCCCGCGGCTAGAAACCCTAGCCGCCCCACCTCACTCGCCCCCACTCGCCCCCCGCCCCGATCCCCTTTCCCCTGCCCCCGCCCCGATCCAGATC
>NW_025272378.1:0-1365 GCF_018294505.1 Triticum aestivum | reverse complement strand
GGGGGGGGGAATCATTTTTTGGGCGGGTGAAGCTAGAATATCCGAGATTGAAGAAGAAGCACGGCATCCGTTGGATGGACATCCAATGGCCACTGCTGCTAGAACCGTGTGTTGACTATAAGTTGACAAAGCCTTGCATACGCGTCAACTTTGTTTTTTTAGGGGATGCGTCAACTTAGTAAGGCCAGAAGTGTGTGGCAGAGAACTTATAGCCCATTTGAGATTTGTAAGAATGTGTAGCCCATTTTTGAATTCTAATGGAATTTACTACAACCCATTTACAGTTTGTTAAAAGTACAGCCCATTTCAACCAACTGTTCAAAACAGAATTCAATAAAATTTCCCACATTTTGATGGGACCCGAATATTTTTATCCCGAAATTTCTAGTCAGATTAAATACAATTTCAATATAAAATTATATTACGTAAAAATCCAACAAAACATTGCGCTCGCAACAATTAATGAAATTAAAATTTTCAATATTCCAAAAATAATATTTTATAAAGTAATCACTGTTTGGTGCATTTTTTATAGTTACTACCCAGTTTTTATAATTACATCCCATTTATTATTTCTTAAAGCCCATTTTCTTGTTAAGCCTAATGCATCCCTCCTAGGAAAGATTTGCAGCCCAACGGGGCAGAGAATAACAACTTGACCTTGCGTGGGTATTCCTAAAAAAGTATAGCTGGGCTAGCCATTTTCAGCTTGAAAAAAAATTAATATCTGGGCTGCATATCTGGCCTGGGCTAGACGGGCCATAGCCCGCCCAGTTAATACCTGCAGCGATGTTTTTGTTGTTGTTAAGAGGAGAAAAATTGGTATCTGGGGTAAACATCGAAAAACTCTGCAGTGCCCACACCTCAAAAACACATATACTGCTCGAGCTGCTTGGTCCCAGCTGTCAGCTGCTTCTTGTGCAATTCTCTCGTTTATTGACTAGTCCCTCCTTTTCGGTTTATAATGCTCAATTCAAAAATCTCACCAATCAAGGTAGATGGCGAGTGGTGGAATACTTTTTGTAGTTTTGCAAAAGCACCTAATTAATGCTCTTGTTATCCTCAAAAAATTATGTTTATCAATGCATTAATTGCAATGCATGCATGCATAAAGTACATGCATTGGTCAATTTTCTCTTAATACTTGCATGCAATGATTTAATGCACCTTGGAATCTGAAAATGTGATGGAAAACAACCAAATTGAGCCTTATAAAATGGAAAAACTAAAATTCTGAGATAAGCCCTATAAACCGGAAAGGAGGGAGTACATAGGTTGACAATGGTGTGGGACCGTGATGTCAGGAAACCAGGAGGAAGCAAAATAAATTATAGTTATATATATATATATATATATATATATATA
>NW_025272377.1:0-1365 GCF_018294505.1 Triticum aestivum | reverse complement strand
AAAAAAAAAAACCCGAGGCGTCCGTTAACTGAACCATGCATATCTCGTGGATTTTCCATCTTTTCTCTCCGTTAATTCCTTGTTCTTCTTTTTCAGAAGTGTGGCGGCGGGAAGTGTGAGAGTACAGGTCGTGAGATCAAATCCCTCCACAGGCTATTATTTTTATTCGGAAGCCGATGGATCGCCGGCCCACTGCAAATTCTGGCCCATGAGGCATGTTTCTCTGTTGACGCACTGCAGACTAATAAATCAGATATGTACGTTAATTTTAGTACCACCTCGTTAGCTGCTTCTTGGATAAAATCATCTAAGCGGGACGAAACTAAGAATATCACCTTGCTTTATTAGTAGGTAATAGATATAGATATAGATATAGATATAGATATAGAGGTATAGATATAGAGTATAGATATAGATATAGATATAGATTAGATATTAGGTATAGGTATAGGTAAAGATAAAGATAAAGGATTAAGTCCTACCGGTTTTCGCTCAATATTGTTTTCAAGTCCTACCAGTACTCTTTTTTCAATTTTCTGAAGAAAAAAACAAACTTTTAACTTTTTCACTAAAATAAAAAAATAAGTGGTACTACTACTTATAAATTGTAAATTGATCTAAACGCCTACCAGTAAAAGAACTTGTAAATGTTTGTCAAACGAAGAGATCATTTAATTAACAGGTTTTCTCAACAACAACAAAACCTTAATCAACGGGTAGGGTCAGGAGGGGGGACCTTTGATCTACCCATGTACAGTGTGGCGGCGCTGAACGCGACATGGAAAATCGCTAAGAAGAAGACGAAGATGTGTAGTTGATGCATGGCATTTGCTGGTATCAGCGGCACCATACCCTGCATTTTTTGCATTGCAAATAAAGAAACGCCATTAATTGCTGCAGTTGGTTTATACTCAAATGAGTAATGAGTAATCTCACTATGTGGGAGCAGCGCAGGTCAGGTAGACCCGAAAGACGGCGACGACCATCACCATGCAAGTTGCAGGGTAGCATTTGTTGGGGAACGTTGCAGAAAACAAAAATTTTCCTACTCGTTTCACCAAGATCATCTAGGAGTTCATCTAGCAACGAGTCATTGGATGCATCTACGTACCTTGTAGATCGCGAGCGGAAGCGTTCAAAGAACGGGGATGATGTAGTCGAACACGACGTGATTCGAATCACCGGAGATCCTAGCACCGAACGGACGGCACCTCCGCGTTCAACACACGTACGGAACAGCCACGTCTCCTCCTTCTTGATCCAGCAAGGGAGGGAGGAGAGGTTGAGGGAGATGGCACCAGCAGCAGCACGACGGCGTGGTGTTGATGGAGCTGCAGTACTCCGGCAGAGCTTCGCTAAGCGCTA
>NW_025272376.1:0-1365 GCF_018294505.1 Triticum aestivum | reverse complement strand
CCACACTTTAGTGCCGGTTATGAAACCGGCACTAAAGGGCCTTACGAACCGGTGCTATTGCCCGGTTCTGCACTAGTGCTCCCTCGTCCTTCACCGCCGCCCGTTCTGTTGTCGTTGTGCTCCGCCGCGCGCTCGCCAAACGAAGGTGGCGTCGTGGCTTCTGAATCTTGGGAGCCCTCCACCTCCAAGATCCCCCGGTGGGTTGTCGCTGTCTCATGGCTTCGCCTGCAGGGGGCGTCGCACCAGTGGTCCTCACTGGTGTCCTCGGTGTCAAGGGTGCCTGCCGGCGTCGCTGCCGGTGGGATTCGCCTGGATCTGGGGCCGTCCATCCCAGCGCTGCCCGACGCTATTGGTGGTTGCCCTGCGTCGCGTCGTGAGGAGGATGTGACTGGGGTTTGGGAGAAATCCATGGTCGGCCAGCTGCTGCTAGCCGAGACAGCGTCGACGCTCCCCGTCGTTCCCATCTTGATGGCATTGTCTTCATCCCCCGGTCTTGTGATGTTTTGGGTGTGCTTTGTGGAGTTCTATGCTTGGTGATGCCTTTCGACTACACCAGTGGCACGCAGGTATCTTGGCATCGTCTCGGCCCGGTGTGACCGTTCGAATGTACCCCATGACACAGGTGGTGTCGCGGCGTTGTGCAGTCTTGGTTGCCCGGTGCTTTTCGATTGCGTCGACGGTGAAGTGTCGTGGTTTAGTCTCGGCTCGTCGCTGCAGCTCGAGCGACCGTGGTGCCCCTTGTTGTGATGTGTTGGGCGTGCTCTGTGGTGTTCTATGCTTGGTGATGCCCTTCGACTACGTTTGGCCCGGCATTAGCTCTCCCTAAAAAGAAGGCGATCCTACTTTCGAAGTAACAGAAAGAAGAGCAACGACTGGGGTGGGGGAGTCATAGTCGAAAAGAGGATTCCTCACTTCTTTCTCTCATGCAAAACCATGCATGAGACTTTCATCTCGCACGGCTCCTAAGTGATAAAGGAAAGAAGGACAACCCTACAATATGGGCTCAAAAAGCCAAAACAAATAAGTGATTTTAGCCCTTATTAAAGGAAAACAGATTCTTAAACCTCTTTCACGCTCATGTCACCACGGCCGCAGCCGCCGCCGCCCCCTCCGCGCCTTCACCCTGCATCGGATCAACAGTTGCGATCGGCGTCACGGACGACAGCGAGCCATCACCCAACTCCGAGCGGAGATCCGCCACCACCGCATCTAATGTTGATGGAGATGGGCCAACACGTGGAAACACCTGCCACGCCATAGGGATAGGGATGGAGTCAGCCACCAATGACGTACATTGAAGGTGGATTCAGCCACATCTATCTCTGAGACCTTCTTCTTATGAATTTTCAACTGTGTGTGTGTGTG
>NW_025272375.1:0-1365 GCF_018294505.1 Triticum aestivum | reverse complement strand
GATACAATCCCATGTTCTCGCTCCTGCTCTCTTTTACTGCATTAAGACAACGCGTTTCAAACTGCTGTGTGCTACGGTAGTTGAACCCATTTCCTCTGCATGACCTGTCATTGCCACAGTAACTAGATGAAACCCACTAGCATGTGTAGGAGTTGAGTGAGCCATATGTATGTGTTGTTCCTACCTTGCTATGCCTGCTATGCTTAGAGTCGTGTCAGGTCTGGTTCATCTGGGTGATGGGCTGGAGTGAAATGGTTATGTCGGTAACGAGAGTGGTGTGGTGAACACGATTTGGTAAAGGTATCGATGAGAGGCCATGTAGGAGTACATGGTGGGTTGTTTCATTGAAGCCGACCTTAAGCACTGAGTTCTGTATGTGTGATTTAAGATACAGCTACTACCATGCATTGGGCCCTGAAATATGACCCCGCTCGACTTCTTATTCACCCTAGCTCTCTGTCCAGGAGTTGCAAGTAGTTTCTGGTGTTTGTAGCCTACTGGAGGCCGTGGACAGCGCTGACCATAGGGGTGGGCTGTGATGCGGTAGGTACGCGGCCGGGTGTACCGAATACCCGTTAGGTATCTCGGGAACCCTGTTCACATCGTTCGGGGCCGTAGGGGAAACCTCGGCCGGACTCCCTGCGGATGGTACCTGGATAGGCAATAAACCTGGACTAGAGGCTTAAGTGTTTAGGTAGGTCGTGGTCTACACCCACGTCGGCTTTCGCTTGAAGTCTGCCGAGCACATGTCGTGTGCAGACGCTAAGTGGTGGAAACATGTATGAAGAAGTACACCCCTGCAGGGTTATCATAATCTATTCGAATAGCCGCGTCCGCGGTAAAGGACTACTTGGTTGCCTATACAGTTCATAGACAAGTAAATGGAAACTGCTAAAAACCTCAAGATAAGTGTGAGTGCCGAGGATGGCTCCTCCGTAGGAAGACGGAGGTGGATCCTCGGTAGTGTATTGAAGTGGTGAGTAGTGGACTCGTGTGCGCAAAACCATTTCAAGTTGAAGTATCGTAGGATAGTCTAGCCAAGAGTCAAAGCTGGCTTGCTGCAATAACTCCACCAACCCTTCTTGATAATATGCATGTATGTAGGATCTGATGTAAGTCTTGCTGAGTACCTTTGTACTCATGTTGCTATAATTTACATTTTACAGAAGACGCTGCAACCCCTTCTGATGGGTTCTATGTAGACGTTGACATCAACGAGTAGGCTAAAGACCCAGGTGGTGACCCTGAGCTTGTGAAGGACCACGTAGTATAGCTAGGCTTTCCAAGCCTCTTTTATTTTACTAGTTGTCTGTACTCAGACAATGTACTTCCGCTGCTGGTTTGTATGACTGTATGACTTGTATG
>NW_025272374.1:0-1365 GCF_018294505.1 Triticum aestivum | reverse complement strand
AGTTCTTATAAAGCTGATACTTATGAACTTGTTCATTAGTTTCATATAAACTTTACACCATCATAATTCAGTAGTGTGATGTGCAAACTTAACATTCACGAGGCAGTATAAATAGGAGTATATACTCAAAATTCATTTCCATTATAATCTTACTCATGCAATATTCACACCATGTAATTCTGGAAATATATGCTCATATCTAGTTCTGCATAAAAAATGACAGTATTGACATGTTATAAATAGTTTGTTTGTCTTTCTGTTTATTTTGTTACATTTTGCAGGGATAAAGTGAAGAAAAAGAAGAAAAGATTACTAGAAGATTAGTTTTAGGATTTTCTTTTATTTCCTTGCAATTTTCCTTTTATTGGAAACTTGTAAAGACATTGTAATATTCTTACTATAATAAAAATTATGATTCTATTTCATTTTTTGTTTTTAACGGTGTGAAAAATCCTCCTTTGCTGCATATTTAACATACTTACAGTTACTTGAGGGCAAGTGAGTAACTGATATACCAGTTGGGTTAGAGCTGGCCTCCTGAGGTAAATCTTCATGACATTGAGGACTAACACAGGGCATGCAAGTAACAACGGGTGAATAATGGGGACAGTTCTTATAAAGCTGATACTTATGAACTTGTTCATTAGTTTCATATAAACTTTACACCATCATAATTCAGTAGTGTGATGTGCAAACTTAACATTCACGAGGCAGTATAAATAGGAGTATATACTCAAAATTCATTTCCATTATAATCTTACTCATGCAATATTCACACGATGTAATTCTGGAAATATATGCTCATATCTAGTTCTGCATAAAAAATGACAGTATTGACATGTTATAAATAGTTTGTTTGTCTTTCTGTTTATTTTGTTACATTTTGCAGGGATAATGTGAAGAAAAAGAAGAAAAGATTACTAGAAGATTAGTTTTAGGATTTTCTTTTATTTCCTTGCAATTTTCCTTTTATTGGAAACTTGTAAAGACATTGTAATATTCTTACTATAATAAAAATTATGATTCTATTTCATTTTTTGTTTTTAACGGTGTGAAAAATCCTCCTTTGCTGCATATTTAACATACTTACAGTTACTTGAGTGCAAGTGAGTAACTGATATACCAGTTGGGTTAGAGCTGGCCTCCTGAGGTAAATCTTCATGACATTGAGGACTAACACATGGCATGCAAGTAACAACGGGTGAATAATGGGGACAGTTCTTATAAAGCTGATACTTATGAACTTGTTCATTAGTTTCATATAAACTTTACACCATCATAATTCAGTAGTGTGATGTGCAAACTTAACATTCACGAGGCAGTATAAATAGGAGTATATACTCAAAATTCATTTCCATTATAATC
>NW_025272373.1:0-1365 GCF_018294505.1 Triticum aestivum | reverse complement strand
CGTGGTCAATAACCTCTCGAAGTTGGTTTAGCGATTGCTAAGGCGCGACGTCCTCGCACGTTCGTAGTCGGATCGTCAAAGTCGACTTCCACCAAAGCGATATCCATCATCTCATCGAAAGACGGGACACCTTTGCCTCTATCAGAAACTTGTCCGAAAAACAGCGGCGAATGATGTTCTTTGACTTTTAGGGCCAAAAATTCCTGCTTAAGGCCGAATTTGAGGGTACTTCGGAACTCCTGAAACAAGCCCAGAGTATTTTCTGGATTCGCCGCTCTCCACGAGCAGTTTGAGTACTTGTGGGTCCGATACGGACTCCGAATGAGAAATTTATGACTGTTTTAGTGAACATCGGTCCATTCTATGGTAGTCCTTCAAAGTACTTTATTTTCCCGTGACGCTTTTTGCCTGACCGCCCCAAAATTGCTTATCCTATATAGTGGATATATTTTTTCCACATATATATTGACCGATGCTAGGAATGCCCTTTGTTCTTAGCTTTCACGCGCATGAGTTACAGCATGGCATCTGGCGAAAACATGGAGAATAAGGCATATAGCCGCTTATTTTCTTCAATTTACGGCCAAATGAGATTACCCGGATCATAGAGCATCTACAGAAAGGTACGTTTGTCCCTACCAGGGGGGCTAATATCTATAGGCAACATAATCTCTCGAATTTCCTTCAAAAGAAAGTCCCAATGGGTTCAGAAACTTGTCGGAAAAACAGCGGCGAATGATGTTCTTTGACTTCCGGGGCCAAAAAATCCTGGTTAAAGCCGAATTTGAGGGTAATCCGGACCTCCTGACACATGCGAGGAGTATTTTCTGGATTCGCACGCTAGCCGCGAGCAGTTTGAGTACTTGTGGGTTCGACACGGACTCCGAATGACAAAGTTATGACCGTTTTAGTGAACATCGGTCCATTCTATGGCAGTCCTGGAAAGTACTTCATTTTCCCGTGAAGCTTTTTGCCTGACCGCCCCAAAATTTCTTGTCCACTATAGTGGAGATATTGTTTCCACACATATACTGAACGATGCCAAGAATGGCCTTTTGTTCTTGTGTTTCACGCGCATGAGTTACATCATGGCATCCGGCGAAAACAGGGATAGTAAGGCATATAGCCGCTGGATTTTCTTCAATATACGGCCAAATGAGATTGCCCGGATCATAGAGCATCTGCAGAAAGCTACGTTTGTCCCTACCAGGGGGGCTAATGTCTATAAGCAACATAATCTCTCAAATTTCTTTCAAAAGGAAGTGCCAATGGGTTCAGAAACTTATCCGAAATACAACGACGAATGATGTTCTTTGACTTTCAGGGCCAAAAAGTCCTGCTTAAGGCCGAATTTGAGGGTACTCC
>NW_025272372.1:0-1365 GCF_018294505.1 Triticum aestivum | reverse complement strand
AAAAAAAAACCACAACGCCAAGAAATTTCGCTATGGCATTTGACCGACCAGTTGCTATGCACGGCCTCCATAATGGATGTCGCCGACATGGGTGGAGGGTACATGGACGATGCCCGAATCCGGCAGAGTGCGGCTGCAGCATAGGCCTAGGCGAGCAGACGCATAGAGCGGGAGAGGTCCCAAGGCATGGTGAGTGTCGGGTGGGGGACTACTGGGGCGGTGTCTGTCTCCAGGAGAAGACGAGGAGGGTAGGATTGTGAAAGTCCGCATGCTCTAGGTGAGGTTTGGGGTGTCGGAGTCCGCTGTGGTGGAATTCTGGACTCCCCCAGAGCTCCCTCGATTTGGGGCCGGTCTGTGGGATTTCGGATGCCCGGACCGATCCGTTCCAATTTGGTGGTCCGTGGTTGGTGTCTAAGAGTGTCCGAACATTTGAGAGTGTTTTGGTGCCCGCGTTGAACATGCCCTTACGACTGGAACATGCATCTTCTCAAAGAGAGAAAATCACATGAAATAAAGTTCCAAAGAAAACTTCATGGAAACCACGTTTGGAAGTTTAAAAAAATCCAAAAAAACTGGGATGTTAAGAGGGTGATGGTCAGCTGCCATGCGAAATTCCAGGTTCAAACACATTATGGTTTATGAGCTATGAAAAGAACAAATTCAGCTATTAATCGTGACGTTTACTGTTTTGGCAATATTCAATGTTGATTTTCAATTTTTTTTATGCCTCGTAAATTGCAATGTGTTTGAACTTGGGAATTTCTCATGATAATGGAACATCACACTTTAACATCCGGTGCTTTTGAGATTTCTTCGAGACTTTAACACATTGTTTCCCAGTGGTTTGCATCGGTTCCACCCACACTTGGTTTTAATGTAATATTATATCCTTCTTCATCAAAATAAAAGGAAAATTAGAAGCTTGCATGCATGCACAGCCCGGACATCTCAGATCATAAAAGGGCATGAATATCTCAGATGATACAAGCACATTGTTACAGAGTTTCAACGTACTTTTATTCCACGTACTTATGCATGCACATATACATGCAAGTCTGGTACAGTATTAATTCCAACAACACAACATGACACACTTTTACGATTACGCATGTACTACCTACCTAGGGAACACTGTTGCATGCATGTATGCACGAGACTGAGATATAAGATGAACTGGAACGCAGACTTGCAAAGAGCAAATAGATGTGCACGGGTGATCGATCAGCGCGGGCAGGTGTAGGTGGATTCGCAGGGAATGCTGCACTGGTTGAGGAGGAGGACGACGTCGAGGCGGAGTCCGAGGACACCGCCGAGGACGTCGCAGAGGCACGCGGCCGCTTGCAGCTCGACCAACCCGTAGAGCAG
>NW_025272371.1:0-1365 GCF_018294505.1 Triticum aestivum | reverse complement strand
TTAGAATGTCATTCTCGTCTGGATCATGAGAGTCTGAGCGCTGTAGATGGGTGCGTTTTGGTGGTGTAGCAGGACTTCTTATGAACTATCATGTCTTGTTGTTTATGTCAGTAGTAGTCACTAGTCAGTGTTTGAATGTTGTATATATCATTGTTTCGAACTGTTTATTGTCTCGAACTACTGGTGGGCTAAATGAGGGCATCACCATTCTCCAGTGTTCAGAGTATATCTCCTTTTCTCAAGTTATATAATTTGGGCTCACTGTCTTTTCGATGATGTACACTTGTTTGGGCCAGTGAGGTGTCATTGAATATGGGCCAAGTAGTAACACAATGCCAAACAGGTCAATTGTGACTCTCAGGCTGGGCTCTCAAAAGATCCTGAAAAAAAAGGTCGGGCTCTCCAAAAAAGAAAGAATAAGGACTCTTAGGCTGACATGTGCGTGCCACCGGTGTTTTCGTGCGCTTGCGCGCCGAGAGCATATTGGCGCGTGCTCGAAATTCATGCTACCTTTTCATCCCCAGTATCCCGCCCCTCCCCCACCTCTGGAATCTTGATTCCTACTCCAGTTCCCCCAAATCCCCCTCATGTACTCCCTGTACTCAAGCGCACTATCATGTCGCCGGTCAACATGGATCTCCGAGCCGGAGATCCTAAGGTCTGTCTTGCCTTTGGTCGCTGCGTGTTGTTGCTCAATAGTGGCATGGCGGCGCTTGACGACCAGTTTGCTGGCAAAGTGCTGATGGTAACCATCAACAGAGACCGGCCTCCCGTCTCGCCAGACGACCTTGTCAAAGCTCTTGGCATTGCGCATGGCATCCAAATAAGTGACTTGCTCGTCGAAGTCTACCCGCCACCAGCTGATTTCTTTGTCAGGTTCCGGACAACTTTCGACTGCAGTCGTGTGTTCGAATCTTCCTGGCGTTTGTTCTGCGATGGCACGCTGGTGAGCTTTGATCGGTGGCACCCAGGATGGGGCTCGGTGCCCTCTGAGCTTGAGTTTTTAACAAAGCTTACCTTCCACGGCATGCCTCGACGTGCTTGGAACAGTGAGTCCATGAACGAGCTTATCAACAACCTTGGAGGTGAGCTCGTAAGTATGTTTGCTCCTCCAGACAGCTGGGCTCTGACGGTTATGGCATGGATGAAGAAGTCGTCCACCATACCGAAGGTGATTGGTGTTGAGATCCGGTGCAGGAACCGGGGTTGTACTATTCGTCACCACCAAGGCTGCCGCGGACCACGTTAGGGATGTACCTGTATCGAGTGTTCGTGCATGTCGAAGAAGTGGTCGATCCTTCAATCGAAGTCCTGCCGCCGCCGCTGGTGCCAGGGTCCATCGACGACATCCATTACAGGAGTCAA
>NW_025272370.1:0-1365 GCF_018294505.1 Triticum aestivum | reverse complement strand
TGTTACACCGGCTATTCCATATTTTAATAACTTAGTACAACACAGGACTTTTTTTGTGTTTACATGCACAATTCAAATCCACATCATCAACTTTCAACCCTTTCTGACATAATTTGCTATTTTTGATGCATTTACTGATTTGTTTTCAGAGCTAAGTTACCGTGAAAGTGAAAAGCACTACAAAATGGACTCTGAAAAGGTTGAAACTTGGCAAGGTATCATCATTTTACCTGCATAGCATATGCAAAACAGTAGAGAGGGTTACGGCAAAAACTGGATGCACTTCGTGTACAAACTGGACAATCTCTTTCGAAGTATCAAGGTTTCGGACGAAAACTCATCTATTACACCGGCTATTCAATATTTTAATAACTTAGTACAACTTCGGACTTTTTTTGCATTCAGATGCACAATTCAAATCCACTCATCAACTTTCAACCCTTTCTGACGTAATTTGCTATTTTCAATGCATTTACTGATTTGTTTTCAGAGCTAAATCACCGTGAAAGTGAAAAGCACTAAAAATGAACTCTGAAAAGGTTGACACTTGGCAAGGTATCATCATTTCACCCGCGTAGCATGTGCAAAAAAGTAGAGAGGGTTACGACAAAAACTAGATGCACTTCGTGTTTGAACTGGACAATCTCTTACGAAGTATCAGGGTTTCAGACGAAAACTCATCTGTTACACCGGCTATTCGATATTTCAATAACTTAGTACAACTCCGGACTTTTTGCGTTCAGATGCACAATTCAAATCCACGTCATAAACTTTCAACCCTTTCTGACATAATTTGCTATTTTCGATGCATTTACTGATTTGTTTTCAGAGCTAAATCACTGTGAAAGTGAAAAGCACTACAAAATGAACTCTGAAAAGGTTGAAACTTGGCAAGGTATCATCATTCACCCGCATAGCATGTGCAAAAAAGTAGAGAGGGTTACGGCAAAAAGTGGATGCACTTCGTGTACAAACTGGACAATCTCTTACGAAGTATCAGGGTTTTGGACAAAAACTCATGTGTTACACCAGCTATTCAATATTTTAATAACTTAGTACAACTCCGGACTTTTTTGCGTTCATATGCACAATTTAAATCCATGTCATCAACTTTCAACCCTTTGTGACATAATTTGCTATTTTCGATGCATTTACTGACTTGTTTTCAGAGCTAAATCACCGTGAAAGTGAAAAGCACTATGAAATGAACTCTGAAAAGGTTGAAACTTGGAAAGGTATCATCATTTCACCCACATAGCATGTGCAAAAAAGTAGAGAGGGTTACGACAAACCTGGATGCACTTCGTGTACAAACTGGACAATCTCTTACGAAGTATCAGGGTTTCGGACAAAAACTCATGTGTT
>NW_025272369.1:0-1365 GCF_018294505.1 Triticum aestivum | reverse complement strand
TGGGTCATGGATGCCTGTCCCTGTAAGTCTGTGCCACTTTGGGTTTACGACTAGTCATGTCAGCCCGGGCTCCTTATCATATGGATGCTAGCGACACTATCATATACGTGAGCCAAAAGGCGCAAACGGTCCCGGGAAAAGGTAAGACGACACCCGTGGGGATACCGTGCGTGAGGCCGCAAAGTGATATGAGGTGTTACCGGCTAGATCGATGTGACATCGAGTCGGGGTCCTGACAGAATTGCACCTAGTGAGTGCATCGAGCTCGTAAACATGCCTACTTGAGTTATGTTTCAGCATGTGCCAGTTTTCACTAAGTCTGAAAACTGATTATGTTTTTGCGGTGTTCACATGCTTTTTAATATATTTTCTGATCCCTTTTGGCTCAAGGTCACTAAGAGACTTTTGTTAAGCTATTTGAGTAGCTCCATGCCATCTTTTACTTTTCCATGTTCAAGTCCTGTAGCTTGTTGCTTTGTTGCTTCGAAGAGTGCTACTTGGTCTGAAATTCCAGACAAGTGTTAATTTCACTAAGTCTGAGATCTGTTTTCCATATGCATTTTTGCCATGCTTGTTTGAACCTGTTAATGGATGAATTGGCCATAGCTCAGTGCTAGACTTTTGTTAAGCATCTTGAATGCATCCCTGCCATGTATTTTGATGCCATGTTTGAGTGCTGTAGCATGTTCAACTCATTGCATTTAGATGCCTACTTGCTGTAAATCGCAGACCGGTGTCATATTTGAATCGCTTGCCATTTCCAAACCGTAACTCCGATTCCGGCGTTCTTTATATCATTTTCAAGCGATTTCATCTCATCTTTCCAGTGGCACACTTGGATTTCCATGTTGAGGCCAGGTTCATGCATTCCCTGTCATATCTTGCATATGCATCCTGCATCGCATCCCGCATAGCATAACATCTTTGCATCTTATTGTTTGATCCCTGTAAGTCTGTGCCACTTTGGGTTTACGACTAGTCATGTCAGCCCGGGCTCCTTATCATATGGATGCTAGCGACACTATCATATACGTGAGCCAAAAGGCGCAAACGGTCCCGGGAAAAGGTAAGACGACACCCGTGGGGATACCGTGCGTGAGGCCGCAAAGTGATATGAGGTGTTACCGGCTAGATCGATGTGACATCGAGTCGGGGTCCTGACAGCGTTGGTATCAGAGCTTGACTGTCTGTAGGTTTACCAAGCCAAACTGGTCGAAGTTGAGTCTAGAAATTCTTTAGTTATATAAGGGAATTGATTGTGGGATGGAACGTAAGGCTCTTTTTACTCCTTTACCTCATGGCCCTCTGATCTGAGTCATCCTATCTTTCCTACGGGGTTAAGGAACTAGGCTTCTCTTCCGTCTA
>NW_025272368.1:0-1365 GCF_018294505.1 Triticum aestivum | reverse complement strand
AAAAAACAGAAACTGGCACTGGGCTCTAGGTTAATAGGTTAGTCCCAAAAATCATATAAAATAGCATACAAATGCATATAAAACATCCTAGATGGATAATATAATAGCATGGAACAATCAAAAATTATAGATACGTTGGAGAGGTATCAAGCATCCCCAAGCTTAATTCCTGCTCGTCCTCGAGTAGGTAAATGATAAAAACAGAATTTTTGATGTGGAATGCTACCTAACATCTTTATCAATGTAATCTTCTTTATTGTGGCAAGAATATTCAGATCCATAAGATTCAAGACAAAAGTTTAATATTGACATAAAAGCAATAATACTTCAAGCATACTAACAAAGCAATCATGTCTTCTCAAAATAAGATGGCCAAAGAAAGTTCATCCCTACAAAATCATATAGTTTGGCTATGCTCCATCTTCGTCACACAAAATATCCAAATCATGCACAACCTCGGTTTCAGCCAAGCAATTGTTTCATACTTTAGCCTTTTCAAACTTTTTCAACTTTCGCAATACATGAGCGTGAGCCATGGACATAGCACTATGGGTGGAATAGAATATAATGATGGGGGTTATGTGGGACAAAAAGGAGAAATTATCACATTTACGCGGCTAATCAACGGGCTAGGGAGATGCCCATCAATTGATGTCAATGCAAGGAGTAGGGATTGCCATGCAACGGATGCACTAGAGCTATAAATGTATGAAAGCTCAACAAATGAAACTAAGTGGGTGTGCATCCAACTTACTTGCTCACGAAGACCTAGGGCATTTGAAGAAGCCCATTGTTGGAATATACAAGCCAAGTTCTATAATGAAAAATTCCCACTAGTATATGAGAGTGACAAAACAAGAGACTCTCTATCATAATGGTCATGGTGCTACTTTGAAGCACACGTGTGAAAAAAGGATAGTAGCATTGTCCCTTTTTATTTCTTTTCTTTTTTTTCTTTTTCTTTTTTTGGGCCTTTCTCTTTTTTTGGCCTTTCTCTTTTTTTGGGGACAATGCTCTATGAATGATGATCATCACACTTCTATTTATTTACAACTCGATGATTACAACTCGATACTAGAACAAAATATGACTCTATATTAATGCCTCCAGCGGTGTACCGGGATAGGCAATGAATCAAGAGTGACATGTATGAAAAATTATGAATGGTGGCTTTGCCACAAATACAATGTCAACTACATGATCATGCAAGGCAATATGACAATGATGAAGCGTGTCATAATAAATGAAACGGTAGAAAGTTGCATGGCAATATATCTCGGAATGGCTATGGAAATGCCATAATAGGTAGGTATGGTGGCTGTTTTGAGGAAGATATAAGGAGGTTTATGTGTGATAGAGTGTATC
>NW_025272367.1:0-1365 GCF_018294505.1 Triticum aestivum | reverse complement strand
GGGGGGGGGAGTAAGTAGTATATATAGGGCATTATCCATTATTAGGCAACGGTTGTAATGGTAGTAAGAATGACAATCATCTTGGCAGTGGACCTGGGAGTGGCAAGCATAAGGGACGAAGGCGGGGGTAACATGTCGGATGCGATCATACCAGCACTAAAGCACCGGATCCCATCAGAACTCCGAACTTAAGCGTGCTTGGGCGAGAGTAGTACTAGGATGGGTGACCTCCTGGAAAATCCTCGTGTTGCATTCCCTTTTTAATTATTTTTTGCGCCTCCTGACAAACATATCGCATGTGCGCGATATATATTAACCCCGTTATATTATTTTTGACATTTGCGATATGTTTTAGCTCGCTGCTCATTGGTCACGCGTCTAGAGGCGGCTTTGTGGCGCGAGGAGCGCGTTCTGAATGGGGTAAAAAAATACGTGTTGCTGCGGTATAGAGGGAGGGGTGGAAACCGTGGTAAACTCGTCTCCGTGTTTGAGGGGGGGGAGTAAGTAGTATATATAGGGCATTATCCATTATTAGGCAACGGTTGTAATGGTAGTAAGAATGGCAATCATCTTTGCAGTGGACCTGGGAGTGGCAAGCATAAGGGACGAAGGCGGGGGTAACATGTTGGATGCGATCATACCAGCACTAAATCACCGGATCCCATCAGAACTCCGAAGTTAAGCGTGCTTGGGCGAGAGTAGTACTAGGTTGGGTGACCTCCTGGGAAGTCCTCGTGTTGCATTCCCTTTTTAATTATTTTTTGCGCCTCGTGACAAACATATCACATGTGCGCGATATATATTAAGCCCGTTATATTATTTTTGACATTTGCGATATGTTTTAGCTCGCTGCTCATTGGTCACGCGTCTAGAGGAGGCTTTCTGGCGCGAGGAGCGCGTTCTGAAAGGGGAAAAAAATACGTGTTGCTGCGGTATAGAGGGAGGGGTGGAAACCGTGGTAAACTCGTCTCCGTGTTTGAGGGGGGGGGAGTAAGTAGTATATATAGGGCATTATCCATTATTAGGCAACGGTTGTAATGGTAGTAAGAATGACAATCATCTTTGCAGTGGACCTGGGAGTGGCAAGCATAAGGGACGAAGGCGGGGGTAACATGTCGGATGCGATCATACCAGCACTAAAGCACCGGATCCCATCAGAACTCCGAAGTTAAGCGTGCTTGGGCGAGAGTAGTACTAGGATGGGTGACCTCCTGGAAAATCCTCGTGTTGCATTCCCTTTTTAATTATTTTTTGCGCCTCCTGACAAACATATCGCATGTGCGCGATATATATTAACCCCGTTATATTATTTTTGACATTTGCGATATGTTTTAGCTCGCTGCTCATTGGTCACGCGTCTAGAGG
>NW_025272366.1:0-1365 GCF_018294505.1 Triticum aestivum | reverse complement strand
GAATCTCGGGCAAGTAACATACCGATGACAAAGGGAACAACGTATGTTGTTATGCGGTCTGACCGATAAAGATCTTCGTAGAATATGTAGGAGCCAATATGGGCATCCAGGTCCCGCTATTGGTTATTGACCAGAGACGTGTCTCGGTCATGTCTACATTGTTCTCGAACCCGTAGGGTCCGCACGCTTAAGGTTACGATGACAGTTATATTATGAGTTTATGCATTTTGATGTACCGAAGGTTGTTCGGAGTCCCGGATGTGATCACGGACATGACGAGGAGTCTCGAAATGGTCGAGACATAAAGATTGATATATTGGAAGTCTATGTTTGGACATCGGAAGTGTTCCGGGTGAAATCAGGATTTTACCGGGTTACCGGGAGGTTACCGGAACCCCCCGGGAGCCATATGGGCCATCATGGGCCTTAGTGGAAAGGAGAAAGGGGCAGCCCAAGGGGGCTGCGCGCCTCCCCCCTTCCCCTATTCCTATTAGGACTAGGAGAGGTGGCCGGCCACCCCTCTCCCTCTTTCCCCCTTGGGAATCCTAGTTGGAATAGGATTGGAGGGGAGTCCTACTCCCGGTAGGAGTAGGACTCCTCCTGCGCCACCTCCTCCTGGCCGGCGCCTCCTCCCCCCTTGGCTCCTTTATATACGGAGGCAGGGGCACCTCTAAACACACAAGTTGACACAAGTTGATCCACGTGATCGATTCCTTAGCCGTGTGCGGTGCCCCCTGCCACCATATTCCTCGATAATACTGTAGTGGAGTTTAGGCGAAGCCCTGCTGCTGTAGTTCATCAAGATCGTCACCACGCCGTCGTGCTGACGGAACTCTTCCCCAACACTTTGCTGGATCGGAGTCCGGGGATCGTCATCGAGCTGAACGTGTGCTCGAACTCGGAGGTGCCGTAGTTTCGGTGCTTGATCGGTTGGATCGTGAAGACGTACGACTACTTCCTCTACGTCGTGTCATCGCTTCCGCAGTCGGTCTGCGTAGGGTACGTAGGCAATACTCTTCCCCTCGTTGCTATGCATCACATGATCTTGCGTGTGCGTAGGAAATTTTTTGAAATTACTACGAAACCCAACAGTGGCATCCGAGCCTAGGTTAATGATGTTGACGTTATATGCACGAGTAGAACACAAGTAAGTTGTGGACGATACAAGTCATACTGCCTACCAGCATGTCATACTTTGGTTCGGCGGTATTGTTGGACGAGACGACCCGGACCAACCTTACGCGTACGCTTACGCGAGACCGGTTCCCTCGACGTGCTTTGCACAGAGATGGCTTGCGGGCGACTGCCTCTCCAACTTTAGTTGAACCAAGTATGGCTACGCCCGGTCCTTGCGAAGGTTAAAAC
>NW_025272365.1:0-1365 GCF_018294505.1 Triticum aestivum | reverse complement strand
TATACCTACTACTTGGGATGATTTGAAACTTGCCATGCGACATACTTTCGTCCCTGCTTATTATACTCGTGACATGATTAAGAAGTTGCAACACTTAAAACAAGGTAGTGAAACTGTAACAAAATATTATGATGATTTACAAACTACCTTGTTGCATTCCTCTTTAGAAGAAAGTGAAGATGATTTTATGGATAGATTTTGGGGAGGATTAAACCGTGATATTCAAGAGATACTAATTCATGAAGAGTGTTATCCTATGGACCATTTGTTTCATCTTGCTTGCAAAGCTGAACAGGAAATAAAATGACGTGTTGGCCACGAGGAGAACAAGCGCACGGTGCACATTCCAAGAGTTGATATGATTGCTCCTTCAACTACTAGGCATACTATGACAACCACATCCATTGTTGTCAGGACTACATCACCTCCACCATGTGACACATCGCCCCCGAGAGTGGCTACATCATCTGAGTTGATCATAAGAGGTAATGACAAAGGTACTGATCTTCCATCTCTACATGAGTATGATGAATGCCTTGTCAATTTGAATGCACCATCTGATGAGCTACCCACTACTTTGATCACACCACCTATTTTAGAGGACTACGTTGATAATTTGACTTTGCCATGTGATCAAACAACTGAAATACCAACAATTTTGAGTGCACCCATTGAATTAACTATTGATGCAAAAGAACCAATGTTTAATCATTTTGATATAACCTCTAATCTTGGTGATGATTCTATGTTGAATGACTTATTGCATGTTTGCTTATTTAAGCATGTTGTAGCATGTAAATTTGATGCAAGTAAGGTTTATTCACCAATGTTGGGATGGTTTAATGATGAACATTGTCAATCTTTTGAAATGAATAAGAGCTTCAGTTATATGTGCAAACTGAGTTGCAATGTTTTCATGCCTTCTACTTCTTGTGCTAATTTTTTGGCTTTAGATTTTATGAACTATGCAAGTTACTCATCTATTCATGTGTCATATATGCAAAAATCAAGGGAAGTAAAAATGGATGACATATACATATACAACATGTACACCTTGTCTCTTTTGTTAGCCACATTTCAGATTAAGCAACACCGAGGACGGCTTTATTTTCAAGAAGGGGAGGATGATGAGGACATGACTACCTTGGATATGACCAAAAATATTGCATATATGCATATTTGTCAGGTGATTTCTAGTGCAAACTATTCAATAATCTATTTATGTTATCCAGAACAAAAATACTTCACACACTTTTGTGTTTTGTCTAATTGCAGGTGTATGGGACATTTGTACAATCCACATATGAAGATAAGGAAGAAAGAGATGTTTATTTGCTGTCCAAAAAGTTCTCTCACGTCACTTTT
>NW_025272364.1:0-1365 GCF_018294505.1 Triticum aestivum | reverse complement strand
CCCAAATTTTCATAGAGCTTCACTTTAAAAAAAAATCTCTCCTCAAAACCACAAAGTTTTTGATAAAAACCAAATAAAAATTTTGGAGTGTCACAACACCTACCCCCTTAGGAAAAATCTCGTCCCCGAGATTTCAGCTGATCCTTAAATAAGTGTGGATGCTCTGTCCGAAGAAAATCCTCGCTTTCCCAAGTTGCTTCACTGTCGGTGTGATTGCTCCACTGGACTTTGAAAAACTTGATGGTTTTCTGTCGGGTCCTCCTTTCAGACTCCTCTAATATTCTTATGGGACGTTCTCGATAAGTGAGGTCTGGCTGTATGTCAATGTTCTCATGAGATACTTGTTTCTCTGGGTTGCTTACGCACTTCCTTAATTGAGAGACGTGGAACACGTCGTGAATGTCGGACAAGTCTTCGGGTAAGTCTAGCTGATAGGCTACAGTGCCTCTTCGTGCCACTATGCAAAATGGTCCAATGAATCTTGGTGCTAATTTTCCTTTAATCTTAAACCGTTGCAATCCTCTCATCGGGGATACTCTCAAGTATACGAATTCACCGGGTTCGAAGCTGACCCTACGATGTTTCTGATCATAATAACTTTTCTGTCGACTTTGAGCGGTCTTAAGTCGGTCCCTGATTAGCTTGACTTTTTCCTCGGCTTCTCTAAGCATATCTGGTCCGAAGATGCGGCTGTCTCCGGTCTCTGACCAATTTAACGGGGTACGACATCTCCTTCCGTATAGGGCTTCGAAAGGAGCCATTTGCAGGCTGGCCTGGTAACTGTTGTTGTATGCGAACTCGGCATATGGCAGGCTGTCCTCCCAACTGGTTCCATAGGTGAGGACACATGCTCTCAGCATGTCTTCTAAAACCTGGTTTACGCGTTCTGTTTGTCCATCAGTCTGTGGATGGTATGCGGTACTGAAGGCTAGTTGGGTTCCCAGAGCCTGTTGTAATTGCTCCCAAAATCTTGAGACGAACTGAGTGCCTCTGTCGGAAATTATAGTCTTCGGGACACCGTGCAGACAGACTATGCGGGAAAGATAAATCCTGGCAAGCCTCTGAGTGGTGTAGGTTGTCTTCACTGGAATAAAGTGTGCTACTTTGGTCAACCTGTCAGTGATGACCCATATGGCATCATTCCCGTGTCGTGACCGAGGTAATACGACAATAAAATCCATCCCTATTTCATCCCATTTCCACTCAGGTATTTTGTTAGGTTGCAGTAGTCCGGCTGGTCTCTGATGTTCAGCTTTTATGCGTTGACATGAGTCGCAACATGCAATGAAAGCGGCTATGTCCCTCTTCATACCGTGCCACCAAAATCTTTCCTGAATATCCTTATACATTTTGGTTCCTCCAGGG
>NW_025272363.1:0-1365 GCF_018294505.1 Triticum aestivum | reverse complement strand
GGGGGGTTGACTAACAGTAGTTAGCGCTAACCTAACCACCTGGCCGACAGGGCCCACGCGTCAGTGACCCTGGGGGGTCAAACCCCCGGTCGGACAAGTCAAACCCCACCGGCGACATGACGCCGGCGAGGTCCGAGACGGCGGCGAAAGTGCTTTTTGCCATTCCGGCAACCAAATGGACGGCGGAAGGCATCTACGTGTTGCTGAGGTTGAGCCGCGACTATTGGTGGTGGTGGTTGGGCTCGGGGTGGCCGGAGTTGACGGCGGCGAGCTCGGCTGCGGCGGCCGGAGTTCGGGTGCGGTCGGAATCGGCGTTGCAGGGCGTTAGGGGAGGTGTTGGTGCGTGCTACGTGCTCCTAGTGAGGTGTGGAGCACGATGGTGTGCTCGGTTGGGCGCTACAGCGACCGTGGCCACGACGGCGACATCGCCGGCGGCGTGGAGCTCTCGGCCACGGTGGGGCTAGGGCCTAGAGGTAGAAAGAGACCAGGGGAGAAGGGGGAAATGATCCGGGGGCTCACCGCGGAGCTGCAGGGATGGTTAGCGGGCTCGGGGACGCGCTGGAGACGACGAATTCGACGGCGACGATGGTAGGAGCCCGAAGAGGGGAACGGCGACGTGGCGGCGATGCAGGGCTTCCGGAGACCCGTGGAGCGGTGGGGAGGAAGAGGGAGTCGAGGTGGAGCTCCTGAGCTAGTCGGGGGAGCGAGGGGTGGCCGGAGACGGTGGCTATGGCGAACGGCGGCGACGGTGGTGTTCGGCCGTGAGAGAGAGAGAGGGAGGGAGCACGGGAGAGAGAGAGGATAAGGCCAGGGGATCGGGGCGGCACCGAGAAGAAGCACCGCGGCGTCGCGCTGGCGGGGGAGGCAGGCAGACGGGCTGGTGGCGTGGCGCTCCGGCCGTGCGCGCGCGCCGGCCACACGCTTGGCCGACTGGCGCCAGGAGGACGACGGCGGTGGTGGGCTGGGCTGGCTTGCTGGGCCGGCCAGCTGGCTGGGCCGCACAGGGAGGAGCCCAGGTAAGCTCCTCCTGTTATTTCTTTTTCTGTTTTCTAATTTCTGACATTTGTTTTGATTTAAATAATATATTAAATCATTTATTTAACTTATGCCAATTTTTGCAGGGGCTAGATATATTATTCCAGAGCTCCTTTATAGTTGGCATAATATTTGGACATATATTAATATATATAATTAATATATTTCCAATGCAAGTATTTATGCATTAATTCCAAAAGCCCAAAATAAATACCTATGAGCTCTTAAAAATATTGATTTGATTTTTATCTCTGTCCAATATTTTCAGAGAGCAACATGAGCATTTTCTTGGACCCTTTTGGAGAAATTTTTATTTGGGTCATTTTCAAA
>NW_025272362.1:0-1365 GCF_018294505.1 Triticum aestivum | reverse complement strand
TGTGGGTTTGGCCCGGATGTTGCTCCAAAGTGTTCCTCTGGGACGACCTAACACAACCGGGTGGAGAGGTCCACTGGTCAAAGCCCGTTCGTGCAAAGTCAAAGGGCTAGATCCCGTGGTCAAACGCTACAGGGTTAGCCGGGACGGGGGCCCTGGGGGTAGCAATGCCACCGGAGCGTCGTACCGGGCCCTCATACATGCGGGGTGGTGTTGTGGCATGTCCGAAGAGGCGGCACGTGTCTCCGGGTTGTGGCCCCCCTCACGGACGGCAATGAAACGGTAGTAGACGTTCTGCAGTAACGATGCAGCGTGAATATTATTACATACTTGGAGCGCGATAAAATCATGAGTTTTTTACACAACGTGGGCACATGTGCTATAGAACTGATGGTAATTTTTCATAATTTTTTTTGATGGAGAAGTATCTGAACACTTCCCTCTACGCGGATTGCTCTTCGCACGTCTACGATTGTGGCCGGCGGCCTCCGGGGGCTAGCATACCGTCAAATCTTGCGTAGGCGGACTCTCACAAATCTGAAAGTGTTGAGGCGGTTGCAAACGCCCAGCACACGTCTCCGGGGTGTGCCCCCCCCCCCTCACGGCCGCCGCCGCCGCCGGCACCTGGAGGGGGGAAACGGACGCGTCGGGTCTACACGGAGTGGATGTAGCTGTGGGTTTGGCCCGGATGTTGCTCCAAAGTGTTCCTCTGGGCCGACCTAACACAACCGGGTGGAGAGGTCCACTGGTCAAAGCCTGTCCGTGCAAAGTCAAAGGGCTAGATCCCGTGGTCAAACGCTACAGGGTTAGCCGGGACGGGGGCCCTGGGGGGTAGCAATGCCACTGGAGCGTCGTACCGGGCCCTCATACATGCGGGGTGGTGTTGTGGCATGTCCGAAGAGGCGGCACGCGTCTCTGGGTTGTGGCCCCCCTCACGGACGGCAATGAAATGGTAGTAGACGTTCTGCGGTAACGATGCAGCGTGAATATTATTAAATACTTGGAGCGCGATAAAATCATGAGTTTTTTACACAACGTGGGCACATGGGCTATAGGACTGATGGTAAGTTTTCATAATTTTTTGTGATGGAGAAGTATCTGAACACTTCCCTCTACGCGGATTGCTCTTCGCACGTCTACGACTGTGGCCGGCGGCCTCCGGGGGCTAGCATACCGTCAAATCTTGCGTAGGCGGCCTCTCACAAATCTGGAAGTGTTGAGGCGGTTGCAAACGCCCAGCACGCGTCTCCGGGGTGTGCCCCCCCCTCACGGACGCCGCCGCCGCCGGCACCTGGAGGGGGGAAACGGACGCGTCGGGTCTACACGGAGTGGATGTAGCTGTGGGTTTGGCCCGGATGTTGCTCCAAA
>NW_025272361.1:0-1365 GCF_018294505.1 Triticum aestivum | reverse complement strand
TTTATTTAAGGCTCAGGGAGCCATACATAACATACACAAAGGTACGGGTCTCACGACCCAACATACAAGTCATACAGTCATACAAACCAGCAGCGGAAGTACATTGTCTGAGTACAGACAACTAGTAAAATAAAAGAGGCTTGGAAAGCCTAGCTATACTACGTGGTCCATCACAAGCTCAGGGTCACCACCTGGGTCTTAGCCTACTCGTTGATGTCAACGTCTACATAGAACCCATCAGAAGGGGTTGCAGCGTCTTCTGTAAAAATGTAGATTATAGCAACATGAGTACAAAGGTACTCAGCAAGACTTACATCAGATCCTACATACATGCATATTATCAAGAAGGGTTGGTGGAGTTATTGCAGCAAGCCAGCTTTGACTCTTGGCTAGACTATCCTACGATACTCCAACTTGAAATGGTTTTGCGCACACGAGTCCACTACTCACCACTTCAATACACTACCGAGGATCCACCTCCGTCTTCCTACGGAAGAGCCATCCTCGGCACTCACACTTATCTTGAGGCTTTTAGTGGTTTCCATTTACTTGTCTATGAACTGTATAGGCAACCAAGTAGTCCTTTACCGCGGACGCGGCTATTCGAATAGATTATGATAACCCTGCAGGGGTGTACTTCTTCATACACGCTCTCACCACTTACCGTCGTTTACACGACATGTACTCGGCAACCTTCAAGCGGAAGCCCAACGTGGGTGTCGGCCACGACCTACCTAATCACCTAAGCCTCCAGTCCAGGTTTATCGCCTATCCAGGTTCCATCCGCAGGGAGTCCGGCCGAGGTTTCCCATACGGCCCCGAACGAGGTGAACAGGGTTCCCGAGATACCTAACGGGTATTCGGTACACCGTGCCACGTACCTACCGCATCACAGCCCACCCCTACGGTCAGCGCTGTCCACGGCCTCCAGTAGGCTACAAACACCAGAAACTACTTGCAACTCCTGGACGGAGAACTAGGGTGAATAAGAAGTCGAGAGGGTCCATTGGTTTCGGGCCCAATGCATGGTAGTAGCTGATTCTTAAATCACACATACAGATCTCAGTGCTTAAGGTCGGCTTCAATGAAACAACCCACCATGTACTCCTACATGGCCTCTCATCGATACCTTTACCAAATCGTGTTCACCACACCACTTCTCATTACCGACATAATCATTTCACTCTAGCCCATCACCCAGATGAACCAGACCTGACACGACTCTAAGCATAGCAGGCATAGCAAGGTAGGAACAACACATACATATGGCTCAATCAACTCCTACACATGCTAGTGGGTTTCATCTAGTTACTGTGGCAATGACAGGTCATGCAGAGGAAATGGGTTCAACTACCGTAGCACACA
>NW_025272360.1:0-1365 GCF_018294505.1 Triticum aestivum | reverse complement strand
CTGCTCTACGGGTTGGTCGAGCTGCAAGCGGCCGCGTGCCTCTGCGACGTCCTCGGCGGTGTCCTCGGACTCCGCCTCGACGTCGTCCTCCTCCTCAACCAGTGCAGCATTCCCTGCGAATCCACCTACACCTGCCCGCGCTGATCGATCACCCGTGCACATCTATTTGCTCTTTGCAAGTCTGCGTTCCAGTTCATCTTATATCTCAGTCTCGTGCATACATGCATGCAACAGTGTTCCCTAGGTAGGTAGTACATGCGTAATCGTAAAAGTGTGTCATGTTGTGTTGTTGGAATTAATACTGTACCAGACTTGCATGTATATGTGCATGCATAAGTACGTGGAATAAAAGTACGTTGAAACTCTGTAACAATGTGCTTGTATCATCTGAGATATTCATGCCCTTTTATGATCTGAGATGTCCGGGCTGTGCATGCATGCAAGCTTCTAATTTTCCTTTTATTTTGATGAAGAAGGATATAATATTACATTAAAACCAAGTGTGGGTGGAACCGATGCAAACCACTGGGAAACAATGTGTTAAAGTCTCGAAGAAATCTCAAAAGCACCGGATGTTAAAGTGTGATGTTCCATTATCATGAGAAATTCCCAAGTTCAAACACATTGCAATTTACGAGGCATAAAAAAATTTGAAAATCAACATTGAATATTGCCAAAACAGTAAACGTCACGATTAATAGCTGAATTTGTTCTTTTCATAGCTCATAAACCATAATGTGTTTGAACCTGGAATTTCGCATGGCAGCTGACCATCACCCTCTTAACATCCCAGTTTTTTTGGATTTTTTTCAACTTCCAAACGTGGTTTCCATGAAGTTTTCTTTGGAACTTTATTTCATGTGATTTTCTCTCTTTGAGAAGATGCATGTTCCAGTCGTAAGGGCATGTTCAACGCGGGCACCAAAACACTCTCAAATGTTCGGACACTCTTAGACACCAACCACGGACCACCAAATTGGAACGGATCGGTCCGGGCATCCGAAATCCCACAGACCGGCCCCAAATCGAGGGAGCTCTGGGGGAGTCCAGAATTCCACCACAGCGGACTCCGACACCCCAAACCTCACCTAGAGCATGCGGACTTTCACAATCCTACCCTCCTCGTCTTCTCCTGGAGACAGACACCGCCCCAGTAGTCCCCCACCCGACACTCACCATGCCTTGGGACCTCTCCCGCTCTATGCGTCTGCTCGCCTAGGCCTATGCTGCAGCCGCACTCTGCCGGATTCGGGCATCGTCCATGTACCCTCCACCCATGTCGGCGACATCCATTATGGAGGCCGTGCATAGCAACTGGTCGGTCAAATGCCATAGCGAAATTTCTTGGCGTTGTGGTTTTTTTTT
>NW_025272359.1:0-1365 GCF_018294505.1 Triticum aestivum | reverse complement strand
AGGTAGCACGTCACACCAGCCCGTACACAAGGAGCAGGGCTTGCTGTAGTCTTGACCAAGACATGTACACGGAGATCAGCTTGGTTGATAGCTATTGTTGTCTCGGCAGCTCTCTCTTAACTGGGTGGTAGCCTTTGATTATAAGTCTATGACAAAAGTTCGCGGCAAGCTACTGAAGAAATCAATCGACCTGCCTCTGTTGGCTAGCTTTGGCTAGATTGCATGTGTTCTTGCTCATGGAGAAATTGATCTAGGGCTATAAAACAAACATATGTACTGTGGAAGTACACGAAGAAACACTTGCGATTGGAACAAGGAAGGTGCTGGCCACAAGGTTGATGAATGAGAATACAGAGATTTCTTGACAGGTCGAATTCATCTTGATTTCCTAAAGTGAACCAGAATAGTGCATCTTTTGGCAGTGCTTTAGAATACTTAAACAGAGATAGTTATTACCTTCAAGATGTACTGTTGTGTTGTGGGATTTGTAACCTGTTAAGTTGTACAGATTTGACATGCAAACTACTCAAAACTTGGTCATAGCTCTGTATTACATGGATCCTTAGCAACTATATGCGCTTTTTGTTCATGTTGTGTTGATTTATACTAGGCATTTTGTTCAGGCTATATTACATTGATTGTAAGTCAGAAATGTACTAAGTAGTTATATCGCAATAAGCATGGGCTTATTGGTTTTCATTCTACCTTCTCAATTTTTGTTACCGTTAACAGTACCACCATAATCAGGCATATACACCGGCGCGGCGTGCCGCTATATCTGACAGAAAGTGTGCTTTCTCAGCATGAAGATAATAGAATGGGAAGGTATGATCTTCATGGGCCTTAGTGGTACTATCATATTATGACAACTGCTGCAAAGTTCATATAATGATCCTTGTTTCAGACTCAGTTCAAAGGACCAAGCTGATCAATAGGTTTCAGCCATGGCTAGCTATCCTCTCTTGCAATTTTGTGATGTCATGTTTTAGCAATGGCATAAATCATGTAGTTCATTCCATCTCCTTTTATTACTCGTTGGCCGTTTGGCAGTACATCACCTTCATCTGCCATCTTACCATCCTGAAAAGTGTAGCACAAATTAAGTTACTGTGTATGCCAGATCCAAATTAGATTATGTCGAAGCTATCTGGACTTGTTATTTTTGGACTCTACTATTAAAATGAATAGCATGAGGAATGATTTGTACCACCGGAACACCAGGATACAGCCGGAGAGTCTTGGTAATCGCAGCATGGAGGTAGTGCATTTTGTCAATAGCACCTTGTTTCAATCTTGCGGTGAATATTTCCATGCTGGTATCTTCTTGAGTCCACTCGACATATTCTCTGATTTCAAAGGCAACCT
>NW_025272358.1:0-1365 GCF_018294505.1 Triticum aestivum | reverse complement strand
CAAAAACAAAGAACGTTTTAAATAAAAACAGAAGCTAAAATGGAAATAGAAATGAATTAAATTAATTAGCTAAATAATTAATTAATTAATTAATTAAGCAATTAATTAATCTAGTTAATTCCGGATTAATTAACCCTAATCATTAGTTAAATTAATTGGGTAATTAATTAAACTAATTAATTCTGAATTAATTAACACTAATCATTAATTAACTTAATTAACTAAGGTTAGTTAAACTTTGATTAGGTTAATAAGTTAATAGTGAATGACATGCGGGACCCACCTGTCCGGGTTGACTTAGTCAACCCTGTTGACTGATGATGTCAGCATGACATCATGCTGATGTCATAAATGCAATTTCGAAATTAATTAAATAATTAATTAAAATTCCAGAAATTAATAAAATCTTTTATAAATCATATCTTTTAATCCGTAATCCGGATTAAAATAATTTCAACATGAAAGTTGCTCAGAACGACGAGACGATTCCGGATACGCAGTCCGTTCGTCCGCCATACCCCCCTAACCTATCGAACCCGCAACTTTCCCCCTCCGGCTCCTCTACCCGAAAACACGAAACACCGGGAATACTTTCCCGGATGTTTTCCCCCCTTCACCGGTATTACCTACTACCGCGTTAGGGCACACCGAACACCGCGTATTGCCTTGTTATATTTTGTGATGCTTTGTTTGCTCTGTATTCATTATTTCTTCCCCCTCTTCTCTCCGGTAGACTACGAGACCGACGCTGCTGCTGACCAGTTCGACTACGGAGTTGACGACCCCTCTCTCTTGCCAGAGCAACCAGGCAAGCCCCCCCTTGATCACCAGATATCGCCTACTCTTCTCTATACTGCTTGCATTAGAGTAGTGTAGCATGTTACTGCTTTCGCTAATCCTATTCTGATGCATAGCCTGACATTGTCGCTACATCTGTTGATACCTTACCTGCAATCCTAAATGCTTAGTATAGGATGCTAGTTTATCATCATTGGCCCTACATTCTTGTCAGTCTGCCATGCTATACTACTGGGCTGTGATCACTTCGGGAGGTGATCACGGGCATATACTATATACTTTACACTGTTACATTACCTGTGATACTATTCGGAGTTGGGGGCTGAAGGGGCAGGTGGCTCCATCCAGGTAGTGGTGGGCCTGGGTTCCCGACGGCCCCCGACTGTTACTTTGTGGCGGAGCGGCAGGGCAGGTTGAGACCACCTAGGAGACAGGTGGGCCTGGCCCTGTTCGGCGTTCGCGGATACTTAACACGCTTAACGAGATCTTGGTATTTGATCTGAGTCTGGCTACGAGCCTATACGCACTAACCATCTACGTGGGAGTAGTTATGGGTATCCCGACGTC
>NW_025272357.1:0-1366 GCF_018294505.1 Triticum aestivum | reverse complement strand
TCTTCGTCACCATCTTCGTCTATCCATGACGACGGGACGTCGTCGTCGCCATCTTCGTCGCGTTGAGGCTCAGAGCAGCAGCCACAGCAGGGAGATCCCTAGGGAGATGCTCCAAGAGATCCTAGTGAAGCTGCCGACAAAGGACGTGGCCCGGTGCTGCTGCGTCTCGAGGCTGTGGCGCAGTGTCGTCAGCGAGCCCTCCTTTCGCCATCTCCACGCCGCCAATTACGCCACCGCTTTGTCGGCGGACACAGAAGTCTTGTTCGTCTTGACGACGTGTGAGCCGGGCCGGAGCGACGGTGCCAGCATCTTCAGCATGTCTTTGGGCAAGGCCATGTTCTCCTTCGACATCCCCAGCGGCTATGACCTCGCCAACGTCTGCAACGGCCTCCTCTGCTACGTGCACGGCAGCGGCCCCGAGGCGCCGGCGGTGGTATGTAACCCTGTCACCGGCGAGACGCTGGCGCTTCCCAGGGCACCGCCGCTCACAGGAACCAAGGATAAGACACATCTCTTTGCCTTGGGATTCAGTCCACCCACCAATGAGTATAAGTTGTTCAGGTTCTCTAAGGTGCACATGGCCGTGTACACCTTAGGCGACACTCGGCGCTGCCGGCAGCACTCGTTCCACTCACCATCTCATCCGGCTGAAATTCTGACTTGGCCGCCACTGCTGATCGACGGCAAGCTGTACGTGGTGACGATAGGTTGGAAGCGAGTGTTGGTAGTCGATGTGCTTACTGAGACATACTGCACGTACCGTCTCCCAGAGCATGAGACTCTCGACTATGCCAAGCGGCTAATGGGTGCCTTCGAGCTCGACGGCCAGTTGTGCTTCGTCAAACACGTCTGTTACGTGGGCCCCCACTTTTGGGTCATGTCACTGCCGAAGGATGACAAGCCTCCACAATGGGATCTGCGCTATAACTTCCACATCAAGGAACCTTTCTACATCTTCAGGCCATGGAGCGCCTGGGCTGACGATGGCGACAAGATGCTCTGCTACATGAACCACGAAACTTTGTACAAGTATGACACGAGAACATGCTCACCGCTGATGCCTGACCAGGGTCAACAGCTGCGGTGGGACCAAAGGCTCCAGATCCCGGTGTTTCAAATATCAGGGAAAATTTTGAAATGCGACTTTATCATCCGTGGGGGTTATCGCCCCACCCTGCTCTCGCCTCTCACCTTTGCGTTACCGCCTTCCCAAGCTGATGAAGACAGAGAAAAATACAGACGCCAATTCAAGCACACCCTGTCAAGTGTACTATATGGTACCATCAACAAATTAAGAAGAAGAAAGCAAAAGGAAAAAGAATAGATGACAAAAGTTATACTCATTTGTTGATAGCTGATGTCAACT
>NW_025272356.1:0-1366 GCF_018294505.1 Triticum aestivum | reverse complement strand
GCTGGAGGACCTATCATTATAGATTCCTTTCAGCAGGGTTATCCATTCATCCATGAGGGAATTGTAATACTGATTCTACAAGTTATTCCAGATGGATCCTTCGTGATTCCAAAGTCTGATCTTCACCTGAAGGCCATGTCAATGCTATCTCGAAGCATGTCTGCGATACTCTGATTTTCAACAAGAACATCCGAAGCCCAATGCTAAATGTTTCTTGCTCAATTATCCGAACACCGTTGTATGGGTAATGTCATGAAATTTCTCTCCCCTTACCTAAAGGGTTTTCTACATTATATCCTGTCATGGATATCAATCTCTACTTGTCCTTGGTAAGGATATACCCTTGAAATATGTGTTTAGACACATTTTCCTTTCCATTGTTCTGTTTAAACCTGATAATCATTTTTCCTTTCCATTGGTTTGTTTGACCTCTCTTGTGATCTATATAATCTAAGTAGTAATGATTCACTGCTTATGTAAACACCTCGGTGCGCAATTCCATCAGCAAAACCCTGTTACTATTGTTGATGACATTTCGGTAACCACCGATGGACGGGAACCTTGCCTATTGGTCCGCCTCGTTCAACGAGCAGGAAAGTGGTTCTCTTCGTCCCTCGCCCTTGGTACCGATGTTGTTGTCGGCATAGCTGACAAGCTATTCACTGACATGCCTCCCTGTCGCGGCTGTGCAAGATGTCACCACCCTTCCTACTTTCAACCCGCATGGTGGGCCCATAACCCACAGGTCCACTGGATCGAAACCTGACTCTTCTTTACAACTCGGATTCTAATGCATCCTTTGCACCTGGCTTTGTATGTGATTCACTAGCTAATTGCTATACCGTTATTCATCCTAGAATCAAACACCATGTTATTCTCGTTGTTCAAACCCCTATTCCAGCTTCTGTCTAGTCATCGAATGATTGCCTACCCATTTGAAACTTTGGTACCATCGTATATTGCACTCAACGAATTCACTGAAATACAACTCGTGGGGTACCTTGTGTATTTCCCATTGAGTTCACCGTCAGATGCCCAGCTTTGTGGATATGCGTTCTTTCGGAGTTTTTCCCCTTGGTCGTGTTCGTAGGATGATGGAGTTTCTGAAGAAAGGACGTCGACTTCATCATGATGACCTGCAGCAGAGAAATGAAGACATCAACGTAGTGGATCTACCTCTTCGAGAAGAGTAACCAAGACCAAGAAGGATCGTTAGAGTTTCGTAACCTAGTCTTTCCCTTTACTCCCCTCTTAAATCTCGGGACGAGATTTCTTGTAGTGGAGGAGAATTGTGACGCCCGGATAATTAAGCTGCAGTGAACCTCTGCTAATGATGCCATGTCACCTCGATTATAATTGCTAATCT
>NW_025272355.1:0-1366 GCF_018294505.1 Triticum aestivum | reverse complement strand
CTTATAAGAACATTTTTTCTGAAGTTTTGATGGTCCATTGACATCTACCAGCAAATACTAATTGCACAGAATAGTAGTTGGTGCATGAATCAGAACCAGTGGAGATCCCACTTGTGTTCGTGAATGAATTGCATTGCATAAGGACAGCTGCAATAGCATCGGGGCATCAACAACAGAAGGGCCAAGATCAGAGAGAGACCGGAGCGCTACCAAGGTCAAAATCATATATGTGCACGCACAGCGGTGAAGAGGACGGCGGCAACAACAAGCCTACAAAGCCCTCGGGCTGGAGCGGCACGAATCCTGAAGGTGTGGCCGGAGGAAAAGACGCGGGCGGGCGACGCGCCGAGCGGCGCAAGCCTCCAAAGTGCGTACCGAAGCCGGAGTTGCCGGAGTTGGAGGCGACCGAAGCCCTTGCCACCGAGGAGCGGCGAATCCAACCTTATGGGTGGACGCAGCAGCGCGAGAGAAGGTGGGGGCCGGGCGACGCCGGGATCGGGGGAGCAGATGGGGGGCGGGCGGCGCCGGGAGCCGGGGAGGAGGTCGGGGGCTGGCGGCACCGAGCGGCGGCGAAGGGATCTAGCGGTGGTGGTGAGGGGACGAAGGGCGGCGGCGGCGAACGAGGGCACAGAGTTGGGCGACTGTTTCTCGCTCGAGGGCAAGAGACCTCGGTCGTACGTGCGGGTTGTTGGTTTGTGATTTTTTTTGGCTGGTAAATTTTCGCCGTTTTATTTTTGCTGGTTTGTTTTCATTCGTGACAGATGGGTGCGATGGGAGGTTAGGCGCGTGGGGGCGGGTGTGGGACTCGATCGTGGGGTTTTCCTTGGTTTTTCGCGGCTGAGCGGGAGGTGGGAGGAAGTACCAAAGAAGTACCAAAAAAGACCGGGTGAGGTGGGACGAAAATAAAACCCGGAACGCGACCTACCAACTGAGACATTAGGAGTAGAGAATTTTTAGTACATGGCTGACCATGTCAATCTGAAGAAACTGAGATTTTTTTGATAAAATGAAGAAACTGAGATGATGTGACAATACCTGTGGAGCACGACCAAGGTTACCTGAGTTCGCACGGGTGCCGACCTCGAATTTCAGCAGGTCGGCGGCACGACGATGGGCTTGTCAGGCGCCTTCAAACCTGCGTCATAGACCTCCTTGGCGTTGGTTCAAGGAGGCGTCATCGTCCACTTCCGTGACAGCGAGGCAGAGGGATTTGGGCAGCCAAACGGGGAGAGCGCCGCGTCGAGTTATCATCGGAGACAGAGGCGGCTTAGCCGGGGCGGCCGCGCGCTGGGGTGGCACAACGATGCATCTGTGGACATGGAAAAGGGGAAGAGAAGAATGGAAGAGCCGGATCCGGTTGTGCTCT
>NW_025272354.1:0-1366 GCF_018294505.1 Triticum aestivum | reverse complement strand
TGTTGTTGTTGTTGTTGTTGTTGCTGTTGCTGTTGCTACTGTTGCTGTTGCTGCTGCTGCTGCTGCTGCTGCTGTTGTTGCTCTTGTTGCTCTTGTTGCTGTTGTTGCTGTTGTTGCTGTTGTTGTTGTTGTGTAGCGACCTGACCCGAATGGATCACGTCTACTGTGCTACGATGTCATCCCTGGATCAGTAATGCTGACACCACACAGTACATCGAGGATTTATAGCAGAGTTGCAATCACACTCTTATTACATCGATGGCTCAAAAAGAACTTATTACAATAATCATGGCTTAAGGCCATCTAATAACGATAACAGCGGAAGGCTTGGAAGATAAGTGAGTCCATCAACTCCATCGGCATCACTGAGTATAGAACCACGACCTAAATTCCTTACTCGTCGTCTGAAAAGTCTGCAACATGAAAGTTGCAGCCCGAAAACGGGTCAGCACATGGAATATGCTGGCAATGTAACACATAGAGAGTAATGAAACAATAAGCCTATACTACATGCATATTTGGTTGGTGGTAAGGCTCTACGGTTACAGTTTTGCGAAAAGCAAATTTTTCCCTACATCAAAGGAATAATTTTGTTTAACTATCATGGTGGTTGTTAAACATTGAGAATGGTTGACAGCATCCTCAATCCCAATTAAAAGTACTCATTAAAAACCCAATAGCTTTTATTAGAGGTAACATGTTGAGATTCACAATGATATTCAAGTACTAGATACTCAAAACGTCCATAACCGGGGACACGGCTAATCATGATTAGTTTGTTACTCTGCAGGGGTTTGCGCACTTTTCCCCACATGACTCGATCGCCTCCGCTTGGTTCTCGCACTGCATGGTGTTTGAGAAACGGATGACCGAGACATAGTCTTTCAGAAGCACTAGCACCTTACATGTGGGGTAGACCGGTACACCTACATCCCCTACATCTGCTAGTCCACCCCGTAAGAGTTCGCACAACTTAGTCAACTATGCTAGAGCCCATAGTAGCATGTGGCTGCACACGGAAGTTTCCAGTTTGAAATATCTTATGATCCCTTTGAGCCTGGGTGGCGGTCCAAAAAAAAACAGGCAAGTCCTGATAGACATCAGGTGCCTCAATCCACCCAGATGTGTGTTTAAGTTGCCACCTTAGATAAACCATTAAAATTATCAATCTCACATCTGTCATGGATATTCACTCACCCAATCCACGTCTACTAGCATAGCATAGCATAATAAGCAAACGTAGAAGTAACTCCCAAGGTTTCATAAGTAACAGGTAATAGGTACTACCTCATCTACTTCCCATCCCACAATTTAATTAGATCCTAACAATGCAAGTGTTTGAGGGTTTGATCTAATGCAATAAAAC
>NW_025272353.1:0-1366 GCF_018294505.1 Triticum aestivum | reverse complement strand
TTTCCCTTGGTGTATAGTCTATACTGTATCAGATTATTTACTATGTGCAGATTTGTTTGTGCCATTGCCGATCATGTACTTCTTTCTGTGCTTGGAAGCATAGTCTCATCGTATCCCCTAGATCTGTATAAGTATATTTAGCTCACATACACTTGGCATTTGTTCTTCAAAAGGCGATGTCCTCGATGCTGGACTCCTGGTAACAGTTTATTACATGTTATTTCTTTTTTTGGTGAGTCTTTTCTTGAGATTTAGGATTATGGAGTTAACGGGTGTTACTTTTGACCTGCTAATACAGCTGCGTTAAACTTTTTGCTCTTCGAAAGCAACTATGTAAGTCTGACGCTAACATAATGTTTACTGCTAAAATACTTCAGTAGGTATAACTTAGAGTCAGGAACACAAGTAGAATTTCATAGAAATCTGTCTAGCTCCTGTAGATGAAAGACTTCCTGCAAGTGAGCTCTTGAATAACTCTTACCTCCAGGAAGATGAGGTCTATTCCAGCGCCTTCAATTTCAGTCTCTCTGGTCTCAAGTGTGACTGAAGATGGGTGGCAATCTGCAAGTTTCGTGCTTTGGAAGGGTGAATTCTTACTGAAAAATCATATGTATCTTACCGACCATATTAATTTATTGCTAAGGTTTACTCATACCAGTGGTAAATATAGCACTGAAGAAACTTTTAAATCAAACTTTACTTCAGTCTTTAATGACACTACGAATTATTTCAGGCTGTTTAAAGAATGCCGAGTTGTCAAGCGAGGAAATGCAGTGGCTGGCGTTGCCGGGCATGGGACGACGTCTCTAGGCTCCTGCCTGAGGCAAGCCTCTCCGGCCTCCTCGGATGCCCTCTAGGAACTGGCACTGCATATGATGGTCTCCTCACCTAGCACCTAGGTTGACCTAGCCACCGCCATCGAAGCGGAGAGTTGACAACATATGTATGATTGTTGGACGTGTCAGTCCTGCCATTGACATGTTCAAAACTATGAATTGAGTGATTACAAATATGCTTTGATCAATGAAATGAAAGGATGTTCTGTTACATCTTGTTGTGCAGATATAGGGCTTGAATTATTTTCGATCGTATCATCTTGGCCCTATAATAAAAAAGCGAGTGTGGGAGTGCGCGACCAGTTGCTACCAGTATCAAGGTGCACTTGATGTGTAGTTATCAGTCAATGAGAACCATAGAAAAATGGAGGCATAGACTCTAGGAGTATATATCCGCTCCCCAAAAAAGGGTGTGCTATATATTGAATGGTTCAATATAGGTCAGTGAGTTTGAGGCAACAAAAAGCTTTAGAGCTAAAATCAATAGGAAAGGGTATTTGTTTCTTAAGATGTTTTTTTGATAAATGTAA
>NW_025272352.1:0-1366 GCF_018294505.1 Triticum aestivum | reverse complement strand
TCTGTAGAAGAATATTATCAGGAATTACAAACTGGCATGATTAGATGTGGTATTGTTGAGGAGAATGAAGCTATGCTTGCACGTTTTCTGGGTGGATTAAATAGAGAGATTCAGACCATTCTAGACTATAAGGAGTATACTAATATCACTCGTTTATTCCATCTTGCTTGTAAAGCTGAACGTGAAGTGCAGGATCGACAAGCATTGGGGCGAACTAACTTTTCTGCAGGCCGACCTTCATCATGGACACCACGTGCATCTTCTACTTCAACTGCACCAGCACCTCCATCCGGTGCCACCTCCAGCCGTGATACAAGAAAACAGGCACAACCACCATTATCTGCCAAGAGCGCACCTGCGGGGCCTGCACAGCGTTCTTCTTCTTCCATGGCATCAACAGGGCACACAAGTGATATTATTTGTCGTCGTTGTAAGGGAGGAGGCCATTATGCGAGAGAATGCAAATCTCCGCGTGTGATGATTGCTACCGCGGATGGTGGATATGAGTCCGCTAGTGACTATGATGAGGAGACTTTGGCTCTTATTACACGTGAAGAACATGGTGGAGATGATTCTGATCATGAGACGCAATACATGGCTCCTGAAGACGCTGACAGGTATGAATGTTTAGTTGCTCAACGTGTTTTGAGTGTGCAGGTCACACAAGCTGAGCAAAATCAGAGGCACAATTTGTTCCATACCAAGGGAGTTGTGAAGGAACGTTCTGTGCGCGTCATCATAGACGGAAGGAGCTGCAACAACTTGGCTAGCATGGAGATGTTGGAGAAGCTTTCTCTCACCACAAGACCACATCCACATCCTTACTACATCCAATGGTTCAACAACAGCGGCAAGGTTAAGGTAACACGTGCTGTTCGTGTGCATTTTAGTATCTCTACCTATGCTGATTATGTTGATTGTGATGTGGTACCTATGCAAGCATGTTCCTTATTACTTGGTAGACCATGGCAATTTGATAAAAATTCTGTACACCATGGTAGAAACAATCACTACACTCTTGTTCATAAGGATAAAAATATTACTTTGCTTCCTATGACTCCTGATTCCATTTTGAAAGATGATATTAATAGAGCTAATAAAGCACAACAGGAGAAGAATAAGAGTGAAAATCAGATTGTGGCAAAAGAATTTGAGCAACAAATGAAGCCTAATAATAAACCATCTAGTGTTGCTTCTGAAATTAAATTGAAAAGTGCATGTTTATTTTCCACCAAATCTGATATTGATGAGCTAGATTTCAGCAAATCTGTTTGCTATGCTTTTGTGTGCAAAGAGGCATTATTTTCATTCGAGGACGTGCCTTCCTCTTTGCCTCCTGCTGTCACTAACATTTTGCAGGAGTTCG
>NW_025272351.1:0-1366 GCF_018294505.1 Triticum aestivum | reverse complement strand
AAGATACGGATCTTCAGAGGGAGGCGGACGGACCAAACCATTGAGAGGGGGGGAGGGGCGGCGGAGGGGGCAATGGCCGCATAGAGCGATTTGGTAGAGAACTGGCCAGACGGCTCCAAATGCCATCGAACACGGTCTTGGACGCCGTCAACCAGCGGCTCATGAAGAGCGACGCACTCAAGAAGCTCACGCCAGGCGGCGGATTCCGCAGGCCCAAATGGCCGACGGAAAGCGAGGCGCCCTAAGTCAAATAGGGCCCTATCAACAGAGATCATGGGGTCGACAGAGATAGCAAAGAGAATGGGGAAGCGAGCCGCAAAGGGGGCGTCACCGGCCCAACGGTCATACCAGAATAACGTCGAACGGCCAGATCCTACCGAGATAGAGGTACCAATGCGGAGCACAGGGAGGAGCTGGACAAGGGACTGCCAGAACTGAGAGCCACCCGACTTCTGGCAGAAGGCAAGGGGTTGGCCGCACAGGTATTTATTCCGGATAATGTCCAGCCAGAGGCCCCCGTGGCCCTGCGAGATGCGCCACAGCCATCAGGAGAGGAGGGCAATATTCATCCGTTTGGAGCACATGATCCCCAAACCCCCCTGCTCCCTCGGCTTGCAGATGTCAGGCCAGCTGACCATGTGATACTTCTGCTTGCCGTGCTCCCCAGCCCAATAGAAGCGGGACTGGATTTTGGCGATCTCCTTATGAAGAGAATCGTGAAGGCTGTAGAGACTCATAAGAAATAAGAGGAGACTGGAGAGGGAGGAGTTGATAAGAATAGTCCTGGCCGCCTTGGACAGCCACCTCCCCTGCCAAGGCTCGCATCTAGTCTGGAGCTTGGTCACGGAGGGGCGAAGATCGGCGGCCAAGAGGCGCGAGTGACTGATGGGCGTCCCCAGATAGGTAGAAGGAAACGAGCCCAAGCGGCAATTGAGTCTATTGGCAATGGCCACTGACTCCTCGGGAGAGTATCCCATCACCATAACATCGCTCTTATCAAAATTGATCTTGAGGCCCGACATCTGCTGAAAGCAAAGGAGGAGGAATTTGAGATTGGCGATGTCCATCTCCGAGCCTTCGACCATGATGATCGTGTCGTCCGCATACTGGAGGATGGAGATCCCCGCGTCCCCGGAGAGATGGGGGGCGATGCCTCGGAGGTGGCCCGCAGCTTTCGCCTTATCGAGAATGGAAGCCAAAGCGTCCACGACCATGTTGAAGAGGAACGGGGAGAAGGGGTCGCCTTGGCGCACCCCACAAAGGGTAGGGAAGAAGGGACCAATTTCGCCATTAATATTGACCGCCGTGCGACCGCAAGAGACCATTTGCATGACTCTCGTGATCCACCGGTCGTCAAATCCCTTGC
>NW_025272350.1:0-1366 GCF_018294505.1 Triticum aestivum | reverse complement strand
CCCTACACTCTTGTCCGTCTGCCATGCTATACTACTGGGCCGTGATCACTTCGGGAGGTGATCACGGGCATATACGATATACTTTACACAGTTACATTACCTGTGATACTGTTCGGAGATGGGGGCTGAAGGGGCAGGTGGCTCCATCCCGGTAGAGGTGGGCCTGGGTTCCCGACGGCCCCCGACTGTTACTTTGTGGCGGAGCGGCAGGGCAGGTTGAGACCACCTAGGAGACAGGTGGGCCTGGCCCTGTTCGGCGTTCGCGGATATTTAACACGCTTAACGAGATCTTGGTATTTGATCTGAGTTGGCTACGAGCCTATACGCACTAACCATCTACGTGGGAGTAGTTATGGGTATCCCGGCGTCGTGGTATCAGCCGAAGCACTTCAGACGTCAGCGACGGAGCGGCGCGCGCCGGATTGGACTGGAACGCCACTAGGCTAGGTCTGCTTCCGGCCGCCCACGCAACATGCAGGTGTGCTCAGGGCGATGGGCCCAGACCCCTGCGCGCTTAGGTTTAGACCGGCGTGCTGGCCTCTCTGTTGTGCCTAGGTGGGGCTGCGACGTGTTGATCTTCCACGGCCGGGCATGACCCAGGAAAGTGTGTCCGGCCAAATGGGATCAAGCGTGTTGGGTAAGTTGGTGCACCCCTGCAGGGAAGTTAATCTATTCGAATAGCCGTGATCTTCGGTAACAGGACGACTTGGAGTTGTACCTTGACCTTATGACAACTAGAACCGGATACTTAATAAAACACACCCTTCCAAGTTCTACAGACAACCCGGTGACCGCTTTTCTACAGGGCGACGAGGAGAGGATCGCCGGGTAGGATTATGCTATGCGATGCGACTGGAGATGCGCTTGGAGATGCTACCTGGATATGCTACTTGGAGATGCTACTTGGAGGACTTCAATCTACTCTCTTCTACATGCTGCAAGACGGAGGCTGCCAGAAGCGTAGTCTTCGACAGGATTAGCTATCCCCCTCTTATTCTGGCATTCTGCAGTTCAGTCCACTGATATGGCCTCCTTACACATATACCCATGCATATGTAGTGTAGTTCCTTGCTTGCGAGTACTTTGGATGAGTACTCACGGTTGCTTTCTCCCCCCTTTTTCCCCTTTCCTTTCTTTCTGGTTGTCGCAACCAGATGCTGGAGTCCAGGAGCCAGGAGCCAGCATCGACGATGACTACTACATTGGAGGTGCCTACTACTACGTGCAGGCTGACGACGACGACCAGGAGTAGTTAGGAGGATCCCAGGCAGGAGGCCTGCGCCTCTTTCGATCTGTATCCCAGTTTGTGCTAGCCATCTTATGGCAACTTGTTTAACTTATGTCTGTACTCAGATATTGTTGCTTC
>NW_025272349.1:0-1366 GCF_018294505.1 Triticum aestivum | reverse complement strand
TGGAAGACATCGTGAACTCTGGAGAGGTGCGGAGGTAGTTCCAACTGGTAGGCAACTTCTCCTCGTTTGGCAAGAATGCGAAAAGGTCCAATGTAACGAGGAGCCAATTTGCCTTTGATACCGAAACGATGGGTTCCCTTCAGAGGGGTGACCCGAAGATAAGCCTTCTCGTCAACCTCGAAAGTCATAGCCTTATGTTTTCGGTCATATTGACTCTTTTGACGAGATTGGGCTGTTTTCAACTTTTCACGAACGATACGAACTTGTTCTTCTGCTTCCTGAATCATATCCGGGCCAAAGAATTGTCTTTCCCCGGTCTCTGACCAGTTAAGGGGTGTTCGACATCGTCATCCATAGAGAACTTCAAAAGGGGCTTTACCCAAGCTAGATTGATAGCTGTTGTTGTAAGCGAATTCGGCAAATGGAAGGCACTTCTCCCAGTCCATTCCGAATGAGATAACAGAGGCTCGAAGCATGTCTTCTAGAATCTGATTGACGCGTTCCACTTGACCACTTGACTGAGGGTGGAAAGCGGTGCTAAAAGAGAGACGGGTTCCCATAGCATTTTGGAAACTTTCCCAAAATCAAGAGGTGAAAAGACTTCCTCGACCCGAGTTAATTTCCAAAGGAACACCATGGAGAGACACTATTCGGGAGATGTACAAATCTGCCAGCTGACTAGCGGTTATACTCTCACGAACAGGTAAGAAATGGGCTACTTTGGAAAGACGATCGACCACGACGAAAATAGCATTATTCCCTCTCTTGGTCCTGGGAAAACCGGTAATGAAATCCATACCAATTTTATCCCATTTCCATTCAGGAATAGCTAAGGGTTGAAGGGTGCCAGCAAGCCGTTGATGCTCTGCTTTTACACGACGACAGACGTCGCAATTTGCAATATACTGAGCAATTTCTCTCTTCATCCTAGTCCACCAGAACCTCTGGCGTAGGTCCTGATACATCTTAGTACTACCGGGATGAATGGTGAGAGGAGATTCATGAGCCTCCTTAAGGATCAACTGCCGTAGATGCTGGTTCTTGGGAACCACTAGACGGTTCTCAAAGTACACAACACCATGGTCATTTGTGGAGAAACAACTAGCACCTCCGCTAGCAATGTTCTCTTTGATTTTAGATATTCCCTTATCTCGCTTTTGGGCAGCGATGATTTGATCCGTAAGAGTAGGTTTTGCCACCAAGGTGGAAAGAAAACCTTGAGGAACAATGTGAAGGTTAAGCTTCCGAAATTCCTCATGGAGAAGCGGTTGACTTTGTTGTAACATCAGGTTGTTACAATAAGATTTACGACTTAGCGCATCAGCCATGACGTTGGCTTTCCCTGGGGTGTAGGTTATTCCTAAGT
>NW_025272348.1:0-1366 GCF_018294505.1 Triticum aestivum | reverse complement strand
TTTATTCACATCTTTTGCATTTCATGTAAATTAATGTTATTGCATATGGCAAGATTGTTTGACATTTTTTGCATCTTCTACATTCCATGTAAATTAACATTATTGCCTATTTCTATTCCACATTATTAGTACTCCTGTGTCTCTTGTCCCATAATATAAGATGTTTTTGCAATCTAACATAGTTTGTGAAACGTCTTATATTATGGGACGGAGAGAGTAGTACATTTTGATATGTTGTTTTCTTTATCTGACTTGCCTGCATCTTTGCTATTGGCAGTGAAATGTAGACACTGTAATTTTGTGGAACGGTCTGGCGATACAAACCATCTAGCAAAACCGTGGTTCAGAGTTGGATGTGCTACTATCAACTTTGCAGAATGTTTTGACAGACTGTTGAATGTCCTAGCTAGTTAATGGCAAGAATGCATGCAGGTTTGGTTCTCGTGCCCAGAGATAGAAGCTATCTTGAGACTTGGAGACAACGACGTGTTTAATCATCCCGAGTGCGCAAATGATGTTGGAGGAGATGATGGCGTCCAAGCTCGGGGGCATGTACAGGTAGTGATTTGTTTGATCGGCTTGGTTGTAACCTTTATTGTGCTTGTTGCTTATCGGTGTATCTCTTGTTTCTTTGCTTCAATCTCGGTGTAGCAGACTTGTTACCTCAAGCTTTACTCAGGGGAACAGAGGGCTTTCAGGCTCGGTGCTGACCTCGTGAAGCTGATTCGAATCTTTCAGGGAGTAGCTTTCTTACCCATTTGTCAATCTTTGTGTATTTGTGCAAAAGCTTGCATTAAAGGTCCAGCTTCGTGGTAGTTTCTACGTACCAAATAAGTGTAGTTTTATGCAATTTACTTAATGTGAATGTAATGATCATAGTTAAAGGTTCAGCTTCGTGGTAGTTTCTACGTACCAAATAAGTATAGTTTTATGGAATTTACTTAATGTGAATGTAATGATCATAGTTATCGAACAATTCACACATTTGTCATTCTATACCTTGCAGAAAAAGATTTGCTAGGATAACTGTGGAAATATGGTGAACAAAAAGGCTGAAATAAATAGCTAGCAATAGCATATACGAGGAAGAAGACATGACGACGATATTGCAGGGGAAATCTGTGAAATCCATGTTGGCTCAGAGTGTGCTGAGTTCATCGGCAACGCTGGCAGCGTCCAACGGCGCGGAGACATAACTTTTATTTTACATGGAGGAGCATTAGTTGGCGTGGCTAAGAATGCATGCGTAAGTTCAAACTGTAGCCTGTACCTGTATGTACTCTTAGTACTCCTTTGGTTTAGAGGAATTTCATAGGAATTCTAGAGGATAGGATTCTTATAGGATTTTTTCCTTTAGAGCCCTTTG